>NC_081186.1:49656161-49956161 GCF_029867415.1 Vicia villosa | reverse complement strand
TTTAAACTTTATTCAAATATTTTACAGGATGGAAGAGACTATTTTGGATGATGAACTTGAATCAAATATTAACTTTTCTGAAGAGCCACAAATTAATATTGTTGCAGAAGAGAATATTGAGCCTTATGTAGGAATGGAATTTGATTCATTGGAAAAAGCTACAGATTTTTACAGATTATTTTCTAAAGCAAAAGGATTTGGAATTCGTACTCGATCAAGTAAGGCAAATTATTGCATTTTAGTATGTGTTAGGGAGGGTAAACTACCAGTGAAAAGTACGAATGATAATAACGTGGAAGTGAAGAAAAAATGTTCAACCATGCGCATGGGATGTCAAGCATCACTTACTATATCAAAAGAAAATAATAGCCACATGTGGACTGTAAAATCATATGACAATAATCACAATCATGTCATGGCTAGTCCCAAAAGTGTATCTTATTTGAGGTGTCATAAAAATATGAATAGTGCTGCAAAAAATCTTATTGAGAAGTTTAGTGAAGAAGGTCTGCCTACTGGAAAGGTTGCTTCAATGTTTAAGGAAAGTGATTTAGCTTTTTCCAATAGAGACTGTTGGAATCACATGAGAAATGTTCGAACGAATAATTTGGATATCGGAGATGCACAAGCAGTTTTCAATTATTGCAAGCACAAGCAAGCTCAAAATTCTAATTTTTTCTATGCAATACAGTGTGACGATGAAGCTAGAATGGTAAAAAAAAATTGGGTTGATGCCAGATCAAGTTTAGCTTATCAACATTTTGGAGACGTTGTTACCTTTGACACTACTTATAAAACCAACAAATATAGTATGCTATTTGCCCCATTTACTGGGGTAAACCATCATCTCCAATCAATTTTATTTGGCTGTGCATTATTACAAGATGAATCAGAAATATCTTTTACATGGTTATTTGATACTTGGCTTGAAGCAATGAATGGAAAAAAACCAATATCAATAATAACTGATCAAGACTTAGCTATTGGAGCTGCAGTGACTAAGGTATTTCCACAAACCCGCCATCGTTTATGTTTGTGGCACATAAGAAAGAAGTTTCCAGAAAAGCTTGCACATATATATCACAAAAAATCAAAGTTTAAGCATGAGCTAAAGAGATGCATTCGAGAATCACCAACCGTAAATGATTTTGAAGTTGATTGGCAGCAAATAATGGATACCTACAATTTACAAGAAAATGAATGGCTTCAACGGTTGTTTGAAATTCGAGAGTCATGGATACCCGTTTATAACAGAAAAACTTTTTTTGCCGGAATGAATACTACACAAAGAAGTGAGAGCATCAATTCTTTTTTTGACTCTTTTGTTAATTCAACCACAACATTACAAGAATTTGTGGTAAAATTTGAAATGGCAGTTAATAATCGTTATGAAGCTGAAAAGAGAGAGGACTTTGAGTCTAAACATAAATCACGCATTTTGAGTATCAAATCGAAAATAGAGGGGCATGCGACATCGATTTATACAAGAAATATGTTTGGAAAATTTCAACATGAACTTGCACTTGTTAGCCAATTTACAAAGCACAAGTTTGAGAAAAATGGCTCACAATATAGGTATCAAATATCCAATTGTTTTAAAGATCGAGACAAATTCATCGTTGATATAAATTTAGACTCAAAGGATGCTACTTGTACTTGTCAGCTTTTTGAATTTATGGGAATATTATGCAGGCACATTTTGACAATTTTTCAAACTAAAAATATACTTCAAATTCCCAGTCAATATATATTGCATAGTTGGACAAAAGAAGGTAACAGATGCATGGAGGTTAGTGTTATGGATTCTTATAATGATGAGGTGGATACTTTGAGAAGCATACACTTGAATCAACAATTTAGCAAATTTTCAAAATTTTCTAAACAATCAAAAGAAGCATATGAGTTTATTATGGTAGAGTTTGAGCGTATTTGTAATACTTTGGAAACAATGGGATTAAAATTCTCCAATGTAAATGATGCTCCTATAGATTTGCAACAACAAGATGTAGATGACACACATGATAATGTTTCGAATTTTATTATCCAAGACCCCAATGTGTCACAAAAAAAAGGTAGAAAGAGAAAAGATTCTGACAATGTCTGTGTACAAGAAAGATATAAACGTGGTGTAGAATTGTCGATGGATAAGACACTAGTTAAAAGAAGGGCATGCAAATACTGTGGAGAATATGGTCACTATCAATCAACTTGCAAAAATAAAACAACTTGACATGTTCATTTTGTAAGAATTTGTATATAATTTTGTTTGATAAAATATTATAGAATTATAATACTACAAACATGATATTATAGTTATAATGCTTCATACTATTTTACAGGTCTTCATGCAAGGACTAAATCACATAACTCGTGTATACTTATCATGAAAGATGGAGAAAAGGAAGCTAGCAGATGGAGATCGAAGATATTTATAGTTATTATTATAGACATTATTTTATTTTCTAGTTTCAAGGAATTTTAAAATGATATCTCATCAGTACTATGACATTTTATTTGTTTTAAAATTTGAGAATGATTTCTTATATATATATATATACTTTATTTTCAACTAAATTATTTTGTATTTATTATTTATATATATTTTAAATTTTTATGTAAATTTTATTCTTTAATTTTAATTAATAGAATGTAATTTAATTTAAATAAAATTGAAGAAAAAAAACAATGAGATATTTTTTAAAAATATAAAAGAATATCTTGATGAAAATATTTTGTACAATACATGTAAATGAAAATATATATATATATATATATATATATATATATATATATATATATATATATATATATATATATATATATAAATCTCTTAATTTAAAAAAATTAATATCTTAATGAAAATCTTTTTTAAAAAATTAAAAGAGAAAACTCATGTGTGTGAGTGTGTACCACATTTTGTTAATATATATATAATTGATTAGATATATTATTTCATATATAAAAAAATATTATGTACAATACATATAAATATATATATGTATATATATGAATCTCTTAATTTAAAAGAAATAATATCTTGATGAAAATCTTTTTTAAAAATAATGAGAATTTTTTAAAGAAAATTAAAAGAAAAAACTCACATGTGTGAGTGTGTACCCAATTTTAATGAGAATCTTAGGTACATATTACATGTAAATATATATATATATATATATATATATATATATATATATATATATATATATATATATATATATATATATATATATATATATATATATATATATATATATATATATATATATATATATATATATATATATATATATATATATATATATATATATAAACTGAAAATAATTATAAAATAGAAATTCAGTTATTAAATAATAATAATAAAAAATTCAAATGTTTTAAATATATAAACATAGAAATAAATGATTATTTTAGTTATTGTAACAAAAAATTCTTAATTTAAAACAATTTGTATACGAACTTGATATAATTAACTCTGACTATTTTTATTTAGGAGTTTGATAAAATTTAGCGGAATAAAAAGTACAAAAACGGAATGGAAAGTAAAAGAGATCAATATTAAGTAGAAAATTTTACTTGTATTTCAAAATGAACTAAGTGTTAAAAAAATTCAGTAAAAAAATTATGTCACGCGTATTGGTTGAAAAAATTTAAATTTAAATATTAGGTTGATTTTGTTTGATAACTTTATAAAATGTTGAATTGAGTCATTACTCATTATTATAAAAAAAAAAAAAATAAAGGAGAATCGATTCAGATTTTAAGATTAAATCTTTTTTTATTTTGTAACAAAATTTAGCCTATTATAAAGGAGAATTGAAATATGTCATTGTAACAGAAATTGTCTAACCAAAAGATTTAAGTAAACAAACTATCATTATTTTAAATTTAAAAAATAGCTCAATAGAACAAAATAAATTCATTGTAACAGATTATCGGGATTTTTAGATCAAATCTTTTTTAAATTGCCATATAGGAATTCAGTTTTTAATTTTAAATCTTCATAATCATTATAAATACACACTTGATCAACACTTAAAATCACAACATTTATCAACACATTACGGAACAAGAAAAGAAACCAATGTCCATGAAGAAGAACACTGCAAAGTTACAAAATCCAGAAATTATGATGCAAAAAAAAGCTATGGCTATTGAGAAGATCAATGCATATATGCAAAAGTTGAAAACAATGGAAAAGAAATTTGATCCACTATCTCATTTTTCTTTGAATAGAGTGTTATCTCAAATTTCTCCAGAGTTTTATACTAAAGATGAGTTAGCACAAATAGAGAAAATCAGTCACATTGTGTGTCAAGAAGCAAATCTCCTTCTTATTTCACAAAGTAGAGTGAAAAGAGTAGAAGTCAATCAGAAAAAAAGGTGTCGTTCAAGTAACGAAGATATCATGTCTGATGGAGGAAGAAGAGTGAAATCAAAGTCCACAATTATGAGAAAACCAATAATTCGCAAGAAAGAAACTGTGCTATCACCGCCACCAGAATTGCCTAATCATGTTAATAACATGATCAAAGTGTTGAATGGTAGTGATATTAAATATATCATGTGCAAGGAATTGTATAAAACTGATCTCAACCCTAACAACAATCGTCTTTCAATGCCAATTTCACAAATCAAGTCTGATTTTCTCACAGAAATAGAAAAAACATCCTTGAAAACAAGGGATAAAGAAGGAAAACCGTTTGGTTTAAAAGTGACTGTGCTAGATCCTTGTTTTAACGAGTTCTCACTGTCTTTGAAGAAGTGGGACATGACGAGTTCTAGTATTTATAATCTTCATCCTGGTTGGACACCTGTTTTGTTGAAAAATAATTTTAAAGAGCATCAAAAACTTGACATTTTATCATTTAGAGTTAACGGCAAGTTGCACCTTTTACTCAACGATAACGAGTCACAAGAAATTGAAAAAGGTAAAGAGCTGAAGAATTCAACTGCGGTTTCGAAAACGGAAGAATAATGAAGTGAAGATTGCTAAGAGTTTTGATTAATTTTTTATGCCCATAGGTTTGTGTTGAGTTGTATGTATGCTTCGTTCAAGACTAATATGGTTGTTATTATCGTTTCTTTTGTTAGATTTCATATTCTTTAATAGAGTAAGCTTTCTGCTTTTTTTCAACCAAAACATATTACCATCAATGAATTTAATTTCTATGCTCTTTTTCATATGTAGTTAATCATAATTTTAAATTTTTAATTTAAAATTTAATTATAAAACATAGATTCTAATATGTAACTTTAAAATAGATTCTATACCACATAGACTGTTAGCCATAAAACATATTAATCTTTGTTGCATTCCATGTTTAGGGAATTGCTTCTCCCGTGAGGGTTTCTAATATGTAACTTCCTTAAAAAAAATCCATCAAGTAGAATTTGCATCCTATTAAATTTAATTTTTAATTAATATGTAATCAATTTTTGAATAATTGATTAATATCTAATTTATTTTAACATAATTTGAGTTAGTAAATTTAGTAGTTTTTTCAAATAATTTTTTTATTATTATTTAAGCAGCTATACTATATTTTAGGTACGATTAGGAATGATAGAAAGTGAGTCAATCATCATCTGTAACACCTAAATAGATGATAGAAAATAACTAGAGGAAAAGGGTTAGGGGTAATATTTAAGATCCTCAAAATATAAGGAGCCTAAATGTTTAAGAGTAAGAGATTTTTTTTACAGATGGACAACCTCCAGCTAAAACTAAAATATATTTTTATTTCGAAAATGCATTTCTGAAGTAATTTTTTTTTCAGATTTTTCTAGAATTCGGAGATACATCTCCGAAAAAATTGGAATTTTGGTTATTTCGGAGATGCATCTCCGAAACACCAAAAAAATTGGGATTTTGATTAATTCAGAAATGCATATCCAAAATAACCCCCCAAAAAATGGTCAGAGGTTTTTCCGGATATGCATATCCGAAAATATCCCAAAAATTAAATTTTTTTAGAATATTGATTAATTCATATATTATAAAATTGATATAATTTATAAGTTATAAATAATAATAATAATGATAATGATAATTATACAGTTGATATTTCTATTCTAATTTCAATTAAAATTAAAAAATAAATTTCATATTAATAGTTACTAATACTATAACTAATACACAATAATTATGATTATATAAAAATAAATACATTAATAATTATTCAGCAAAATTTTAAAATAAAAGAGATCAAATAAGGATAAAATTATTTACTATTTATTCATATTTTAATATAAATATTAAATTACATAGTTTTTCAAAATAATAAAATAAAAACTATAAAAATTATAAAAATTATTTTAATAATTAATTATGATAAAAAAATCATTTTTCATTTAGTTTAAAAAAATTAAAAGAAAATTTTATCATAATTTTATTTAATAAATAAATAAATTATATATTTAATTTTATATAATTCAAAATTTACTTATGAAATTAGAATATTTTTAATTTATATAAGTTAGTAAAATAATTTTTAACTTTAAAATAGTTTAAGAAATTTTGTTTATAAATTTTCATAACTATAAAATTGTTTTTGAAAATTAGTTTATAAAATAATTTTTTTATGTATAATAAAAAAAATAGAAAATAAATATCTTTATTATTATTATTATTATTATTATTATTAATTTTTTATATAAAAATAAAATGGTAATTTAAATATTTATTAGGTTATTATTATTATTATATCTTGATTATAATTATATATATTTAATAATATATTTTAATTAATATAATTAATTATACTATTAATTGTATTGATTCACCTTGATTTTATTTTTTTAATAATTATTGAATTTTTTCGGAAATGCATATCCGAAACATTCCAAGACCAAAAATTAGAATATTTCGGATATGAATCTCCGAAGGCAACCCCTCTCTCAAAAAAAGTTGATTTCGGAAATGGATCTCGAAAACACCTTTTTTGGTGTTTTCGGAAATACATCTCTGAAAACACCTTTTTTTTGTGTTTTCGGAAGTGTACTTCCGAAATCAACTTTTTATCAGAAAAAAGTGATTTCAGAGATGCATCTCCGAAATATAGGGGCATTTTGAAAATTTTGCCACAGATTTTCGTAGTGGGTCTTTAAAGAAATTGTCAAAAGTAAATGAGTCCCAAAATAAGTAGGGTTTTAAAATAAAGACTCTTAAATTTTAAGTAAGGCCTCAAGGTCCAAACTTTTTCACAAAATATTTTTCATATAAATTAATTTTTTTATTTTTTATTTTGGAAATAATGATTTTTTATTTTCGAAAAAATTTGATTTTTTTATAATTTCGAAAAAAAATTGTTTTTTTCGATAACAAATCGATTTTTATACTTTCGATAAAAAATTGGTTTTTTCTCGAAAAAGTCGACTTTTGATATTTTCGGCAAAAAATCAATTTTTTTCGGAAAACTCGACTTTTTATATTTTCGATAAAAAATCATTTTTTTCTTAGAAAAGTCGACTTTTTATATTTTTGACAAAAAGTCAACTTTTTATATTTTGGACAAAAAGATCGATTTTTTTTTCCGGAAATCTGACATAGTAAAAAAAAACAACTCAAATGTGATATAGAGAACCCCCAAAGAATAAATAAACAAATCACTTTCTAAATCCTGAGCAATCACACAAACACATAACAAGCACAATTCAGCAAACTCACATACGGGCGTGAAACTCAATTGTAAATAAAAAATACCTTGTATACTGATGATCATCGAATATATATATGTGAGAGCAGCGAAAAATTCCGGCCTCCTTTATAGAAATATGTCCATATACCAACAACCCAACCACTCCTTTAAAACACGACAATGTCGAGCAACAACAACCATTTTTAGCCAACAGTATTGTGCCAATCAACCATAACTGGCCTAAATTAAGGACCAATAACAAAATATAGAACCAATGTGTTGGACAAGTGACTCTAAACACAAAAGTATGAAATTGTTTGATTTTGAAAGATAAATAATTGATAGATAAATAGATAACAGAATAGAAATATGCAATAGATATTTATAGAGGTTCGGTACAATGATTTGACATACTCTTTTCTCCAATAACTCCTTCTTAAGAGTTTCTACTACGAAGATATCCTAACCCAATAAAGTTTTTAACATGTTCGCCTCAATAACAAAGCAAAATCTTTTCAAGTGGTTAAGCTCACAACCAAACAAAAAATTTGTCAGAATGAAATTTTACAATAATGCGTTTACACCATATCCAAACACCTCACAGATAAAAGAATTCACTCTCAAGAGCATTAAAGCAATGTGAAGGAATAAAAAGAGAGAAAAGAGAGTGAGAGAACGGTATTAGAATACATTTTTCAAGTGTAAAATGAAAGGAGGGAAAACCCTATATTTATAAGATAAAATGTGGCTCAAAAATGAAAAGATCCATCAGCCTTTTTAAAGCTAATAATTGATTATTCAGTACAAAAATGGAAGGTTTATAAAATGTGTTGTTACTAATCGATCATAATACTTAATAATTGAATATGAGGTGCTACAAAAGAAATAATCATTTAAGCCTAAAATGCTAATCGATTATTTAATGTAAACTATACTCATAATTTAATTTTTTTTAGCTAGTACTAGCAAGGCAAAAAAAAATTCCTGGTTGTTTTAATTAAATTAGAGATACTTTTCAACCATTAAAGAGTGTGTGTGTGTGTGTGTATGCGCGCGTGTGTTTTTCCTTAGTAATTTTGATAGCTAGTCTTATACATTTACAGACACGGATCACTCGACTCAAACATGACAAGCTTTCACACTTCCTGTCTTTCACAACTATAGAGATTTAGGACCCCTTTCTATGTATATTTGACTTTAGCCCTTCACTGGAACCTTGAATCTTCTACCTGATGAGGCTTGAGATAAATCTTCATGATAAATATCTTTATTAGACTCACGGTTTGATCAGAAGTCTTCATTGTATCTACCTAACGTTGATTGACATTATATGTTGTCCTCCAAATAAAGGCTTTGAGTTCTTGATCTCCAAGCATCACCACTTGGTCGCCGCATCGATGTGCTTTTATATTTTGATCATCAAGAAACACAACTTTATCACCACTTAGATAAGCTTTGATATCTTGATCTTTAAGCTTAATAACCTGATCACCATATCAAATGATGACTTCACCTTATAGTATTGTCATCATCAAAACCAGATGGACTTGATCAACACTTATGATGAATACTTCACTTTGGAGTGTTGTCATCATTAAAACCAAATAGAATGTTGCAAACATCATAGATGCAAGTACATAGATCCACACTCTCCCCATTTTTGATGATGACAACACATCCCTCAGGGAGGTGGACAGACAAAGAAAAACAAGGTTATATATTTGAGTGGATGGGGTGTGTGTGTGTGTGTACATGATGCGAGTCAAATTATACAAATCCAGTGGATCTCAGTGATAGGAGTATTTAAAGGTGATTCTTTAGAAGAGGGCCTATTTTCCCTTCCCCGCTCTCTCTCTCTCTCTCTCTCTCTCTCTCTCTCTCTCTCTCTCTCTCATTTCTCTCTACCTCACCCTCTTACTAAACTTTCCCTTAACTGTATATGGACCATCGGCCGTAAATCGCTTTAGTCGGTTGGTCTTCCATACCTCACTACAGACCACCCTAGTACCACCACTAGGGCCACCACCTTCAAACAAACCTTCAACCAACCCTCAAGAACCCTAGGTTTAGAACATGAATCTTAAGAAAAATCAAGAACCCTAACCCTAATTAATAAGAACCCTAACTAGAAGAAGAACCCTAACCCTAATTAAGAAGAACTCTAACCTGCAATCTTAGACCCTACCTAGAAATATTCATCTCTTCATCATGTTCATCATGATGAAGATGAACCTTCATCCTTGGCCTTGAGCTAACCCTAATCAAGCTCAAAATCACACCAAACTTAGATCAAACCCAACTAAACCTAGCCGAAACCATATATCATAATGATCTAAACCCCAATTGGGTCCTCAAATCCATAAAACAAAACATCAAAACCCAAATCGCCCCACAACAAATCCTAGGCTTAAGTAGCGATCCAATAACAAAAACACTAATACACATGTAAGCAACAAAACCCAAACATACAAATAAAAATAGGAACACAAAAGAAAAGTATATAAGGACCAACCTACGGGAGCGGGATTTCCCCCGATGAGCAAAGCTAAACGTGTAAAGGTAAAAACTTTGTCCCTTTCAACTTATTTTCTCCTTTATGTTTTTTCCCTAATTCTTCTTTGTCTTATTCTCTCTTCTTTTTTTTTTTGTGAGGTACTACTGGATTAATGCAAGGATGATGAAAAGGGTTGGAGCTTTTTAGGGTTTAGTTGTTGTTGTTCTTCAATGTGAAGAGCAACAACTTTAGGATTTCTTTTGAGTCAAATTTGTAGTCCCTTTTTTCTCTTCATTAGGTTTTTTATTTATAGTGCTAGAATTAGTTTTAAAGATTAATGTTTGATTTGTTAAGTTAGGAAAGATTGGGTGTGACTTTGTTAGTGATGTAATCTGATTCAATTAGGTTAAAAAGTTTTTGGGGATTTCTGTATAATATTTGTCTCAATGAAACTTAATGAAAATATTTGATTTCAATTTGTGTAATTTTGATTCAATCTATTTTTAGCACTTTGATCTGAAACTATTGGGTTAGGCGTGAATTTAAGGTTTGCGGACATGAACCCTTGAACTTGACTGCTGACTCAATTAATTAAAAATTAATAATAAAAATAATAGTTATAAAACTAATGGAAATTGACTAAATAAAATAATAGTTAAATGATTTTTTTATTTTTGGAACAACTTGTATGACATTTGTTTGTTTGATTTATTTTTTGTTGAAAGGGATGTGACTTCCATGTTTTGATGGTTCGAGAGTAACAACCTCTGTAAGATTCTACTACTTCTTCGACACTATATGATGTCTGCAAAGAGAGGATGCAATTGAAACTCAAATGGGATGCTTTCTCTTGAAATTTGACAGCACTGTCAAATTAACCAAACAACTACCCTGCCCCTGGTTAATATTAAAGAGGTTTTTCATACAGAAAGAAACACCAACTTCTAGGCTCAAAGGGGTTGACTAGGGATTAACTCCTTAACTCCTTATTTTTGGGGATTGAAATAATGCCCAACAAGTCCTACGTCTTGAAGGTCAATACTACACAACCATTGACTCCTAACAACAAGTTCAAGGTTCTAGACGAAAGGTCCCAAGATTCATGAACCCTATTTGAAAATATTACCGTCATAATGACTACTCATTATACAATAATACCTTCAAGAGGATCTACTCTAGGTGGGATCTTTGTGACAACCAAGTGAGTCCTACCTCTCGAAGGCCAACACTACACAACCACCATCTTAAACTTAGATTTTTCTCGAACTCAACTATATAGAATTTCCTCACAATGTGCCAATAACCAATAAGTTCCAACCATACCATACATGATTATACAATAGTTGAATATACACTAATGAAATCACATAAAGATAAAGAAGCATAAAAGGAAATAAATAAACATGCTAAAAATCATCACAAACATAAACTAAAATAGGGTGGACCCGGTTAAGAGATTTTATCCCCAGCTGTCGCAGCGTGAAAAATTCCCTAATGTAAGAAACAATAAAAATACAACCAAGTCGCCACCGATGTTTAGGGAAAATATCATTTGAACCCTTAAAAGAATAAAAAATGATTGTCTCAACCAAATTAGGGTTCGAGAGTCGATTATGCAAGGGAAAGGTATTAGCACCCGTCACATCTATTGTACTCAAGAAGACCTATTTAGTTAGTTTTATGAAAGAGTGTTAGCGTGATGTTATTCTTTCCTTCTCAATTGATAACGTAATGATGCGAAAGGAATTAACACAACGAAAATCATAGCATAAAGAAAGGCATAACATAACAAAAAGGCATAACGAAAGGCATAACATAGCGAAAGGTAACGCGAATTGAGCGAATTGAGTTAACGTCCAGGAATAGACATAGCGTAACGCAAGAGATCGTGTGAAACGTAAAGAAAAGATATAATGCAACACAACAACAACGAAATGCAAAATGACACACGTAAATACATAGCAACCAGTAAGTTGCTAACGCCAAAATGCGCTCATCCCAATCGTATTGAAAAGTATACAAAATTTGCATTATTAAGTTAACATAAGAAATAGAATCACACACTAATTGTCACATAACGGCTTAATGTGTCGCAAGTAGTCGTACGATGTTGCTAACACGTTTTCAAAGCTCAGTCTAATTTTGACATGTCAAAAGTAAAAATAAACCAGCACAACCACGCATATATGTTTATATTATTACAATAACATTACATAATTACAAACAAGAGTCCAACAATGTCCAAAGAAATTAAACAAATACAAAAATACATAAATACTAGACTTAATCAGAATCCCAGAAGTGAAATGCAGCTTAAGCGGAACCGAAAGCCAGTCCTGAAATTTGGAACCAAATATGCAGAATCAACCAACTTGTTGAATCGAAAATGAACCAAACTTATTGGACCTGCAAAAAACCTGATGAACAATTGATGAAAACAAAATCAGGATTAAGGTTTTAAAAAATGGTCCGCGATCGCGAAAACGGCTGCGACAAAGCGGTTTTGGAAGATGCCAATACTGATACCGTTATCACCATTTTTATATTCAAGAAGAAATTATGGTTAATTCATATCGCGACGACCGCAATCAGCACCGCCACACATGTACCGACCCGATCACAACGAAATAGCGTCGCGACTGCAACCGTTTTTTAAAACCTTGATCAGGATGCTATGAAATTGTGTGTGTTGTGGGAAATGCATAGAAGACATGTGAGGGAATGTTGGATCTGAAACGGAATAGAGTAGGAGGAGGAGGGAGTATGTTGTGCAATTTGGAACCAAATATTGATGGTGATGTGTTTCACGGTTGCAGGTTTGTGGATCGGTGAGGTTGGAGTTGAAGTCGAAGGGTTTCACGGTAGGGGTTCATTTATTTAGTATTGGAGATCAGAAGTGAATGGTAAAGTTTGGTTGTGGTGAATGTGAAAGAGTTTCGGTCGAAATAAGAAGGTTGTTCGTTGGAACTGTTTATGAGAGTATGGTGCGAGGGAGGTGAAGGGGATTTGTGGTGGTGATGATGATGTTGTTGAGAGGCGGATGAAGAGTGAGGTAGTGGGGATCGAAATTTTATGAACAAGGAAGGTGGGGTAACGATAGTTGGTGATCTGAAGGAGGTGGCACGGTTGAGTTGAAGCAAAGTAAAAATGGGTGGTGGAATAAGACGTTAGAGGGAGCTCACTGGTGGGTTTGGAGGTGGAAAGTGTAGCGGGGAAATTTGTGAGACTAAAGCCATTGATTGTATTAACTCATATTTTAAACAGAGTCGCCACCGCGCTTTATTGTTTCCAAAGGAAATGGGAGAAAGACCAAAATAAAATCCACAGATATTTTTAAAATCAAAACTAATAAACTTATCAGAGATTTGGGTACGGGGGGTTTTTTATGCTAGGGGAAGGTTTTAAGCATCCCTCACATCTACGGTACTCCGTAGGAACCTTTTTATTATTTATTATTGTCATAAAATGCCTTTGTTTTTTGTTTGTTTAAATAGAGTGGGAGGATGGGAAAAGAAGATTTTAAAATTGAGCTCGATAATATATAACATCTTAGGCCTACATACCCCTTAAGTGCAATAAGGAAGTCAGAGCTTTTGTAGTTCCTCTTAAAAGGAAAATAAAAGGCCAAGTGGCAAAATTCTTTTTGGGTGTTGTGCTTTAAAAATACTCAACGGGTTTTTTAAATTGTTAAGCTTTAACAATACTTATTAAGTTTTTATAAAATATGCCAAGCTTTAACAATACAAGGTAAGGTTTGATTTTAAAAGAAGTTGGTTGAGCTTTAACAATACAAAACCAAGGGTTGAGTTTAAAAGGGTTGAGCTTTAATAATACAAAACCATTTTAAAATAACTGGGGTGCAAAGCTTTAACAATATTAAGCATAAAGTAAAAGAGTTTGGAAAAGAGATTGAGTACCTTGACAATTTTTAGTCAATACCATTCCCATCCCTTTGAATATTTAGCAACAACTTAAGCAATTAATCATGAATACCTCAAGTGATGTGTGTGATAACATGTGTATCATAAATGTAAAAAAGTGAGTATAACAAAGAGATCAATGTATAAGACTCAAATATAAATGGTGATGGACAAAAGGATATCATACCTCAAGATCATTGCATGTGTGAATGAATATGATGTAATGATGGATGGATAATATCTCATGCATGTGGGTTAGTAAACAATGTATAACAGAACGGGTTTAAAGATCCAGATAGCTTCCCTAACCCTCAAGAAATGTATTAATGTGCTTAGAATGGATTGAGACCTCCTAAAACTTCCTCCCCGACCTCAACTGCAACTGAGCCAAATGCATATGGTGGACGTTGATTTTGTGATTACAGATGTGAAAATAGTGTTTGGAAAGCTTCCATAGGTGGTATATTATGTGTTTGAATGCTCAAAAGAGTCTAAGATAGCTTGTGTAGCTCAACTCGATTCTATGTGCAAATGGTGAAAGTGAAAATGGAGGGTAGTGAAATTGTGGTTATAGATGCAATGTGAGGGTTGCTATAGCTTCTATGAAGTGTATGGATGATGTTTGAATGCTTGTCTGACACTGAACAAGCTTAGAATTCAAAATGACCCAGTTTATGCAAATGACCAATTTTGAGATTTTTGGATGAGAGGGTGAGTTTGAGAATTAAGGTGTGTCTGTTGCAAGAGGAAAAACCCTCTATTTATAGGCCAAAATTAGGGTTTGTGGGTGAAGGAATCAGATTTGGTGATCACATGTTCAAGTTATCCCACTTTGATTCTTGGTGAAGGAACATGAAAGTCATGGTTCCCATGGTGAAGTACCAACTTTAAGCATGCTTGGGAGCGCCTTTTCTGCATCATAAGAGGTTGCTTGTTGAGTTTAAAATGCTTTTGGATCAGAAGCAACAATGTAGTGGCTCAATGGTTGATCGGCCACCAATTTGTACTGTGTTTTCATCAATCTCTGGGCACAAATCTCTTTAATTCGGTAACATAATTGTCTTTTCTTTATAGTTTTTATTCGTTTTTGAAAGTCTAGTTTAAGTTGTGTGTTTTATTTTGATGCTATAATTTCATGGTTTTTAAGATGCTTTGATGCTTGTCTCGGTAGTGATTATGTTTCAGGTCTACGTGTTAAAGTTCACAAGAAGAATGCAGAGCCAAAGTAGCTGGAATCGAAGCAAGAATGAAGATTCGGTGCACCCAGTGGTCTGACACGGGTACCCGTGTCACGGGACACGGCCCGTGTCAGGAAGCAGGAAGGAAAAGAAGAAAAGGGCAAATCAGTGGCCTGACACGGCCGCCCGTATCACGGGACACGGCCCGTGTCAGGAAGTCTGGAGGATGCATTTTGAAGGCTTTGGGACAGGGGGCCAACACGGGTGCCCGTGTCACAGGACACGGCCCGTGTTGGCAGGCGCGAGCAAATTTTCCAATTTTCTATTTTTAAGGGCTCCGAGTTCATTAAGGGTATAATGGACTTTTCGCACGTTTTAAACTTGAAACAGCAGTACTAAAACCTAATTCTGAGGAGGATGGAGGTATCTTGGATCAAAGGAAGAGAATTGAACGTAGGAAAAGAGAAGCAAGGGTTTCGGGAAAGAGATATCTTCAAGAGCGGAAGCGATTGGAGATTGAAGCAAT
Source organism: Vicia villosa (assembly GCF_029867415.1). Lineage (NCBI taxonomy): Eukaryota > Viridiplantae > Streptophyta > Magnoliopsida > Fabales > Fabaceae > Vicia > Vicia villosa. Next base: position 49,940,406 of record NC_081186.1, on the reverse strand, counting down.
CCTCATCTCTTGTAATGTCTACACTTACTTTTGCAATTATTTTCATGATTATGAGTAGCTAAACATCCTTATGTTAGGGGGATGTCCCTGAATTGCTAGTATGTAATGAATCGAATTACCGTTATTTTATGATTTTGAAGTTTTATTGAGTTAAGTTTATATTCAAAGTGTCTAATGCTTTTTTCTATTGGAAAATAGATTCTTGATTTACGATTGACGTTAGGTCGGACAAACCACGTTAATGCTTTTTGAATTATAACACTAATAGTAAATCACTTAGGAATAAGGGTTTAACTATTGTGATCACCCCATTCTTGATTACATGAACATGGTTCTTGGTACAAAGTTAGGTTGTTAAGGAATTAAAACATAATTTATGTACCATATGATTTTCCGCTAAGGAATTAGGGAAAATAACTCTTAAGAATTGTTACTTACTCACACAAACGAATCTTTCATGAAATAGCGGTCATACGAATTACAAGGCGGTTCATACATCTACCCTAGCATGTTTTCTCTTATTTGATTATAAAATCTCGTTTTTTTAAATATTGCTTATTTCAACTTAGTTTGATCTTTAACAAACCAATCAAATCAACCCCCTGTGCTTTTTGTTCAATTGAATTACTGTCAAGACTTATAGTGCCACAGCAGTCCTTGTGATCGATACTTGGATAACTTCCACTTTAATAACTACATCGGTAGAAAATAGTACACTTGCTATTTTACCGATCAAGTTTTTGGCGCCGTTGCCGGGGACTGCCAAATTATAAGTTTAAGAATAGTTCAATTGAATTTTTGTTGCTTTGCAACTAAAATTATTTTTCTGTTATGTCATTTGCTTATAACTAACAATCATCTAATCTTTGTATGCGAGGTAAGGCCTCAGCAGAATTTATTTTTGACGCAGAGCCAGAACGATCATTGCGAGCGAGACTTCGAAAAGCAAAGCAAGAACGACTGGAAGCGTTGGAAGAAAATCTGGAAGATTCTGAATCTGATAACGAGGAAATCCTCTCCATTCATTCCGAGCATTCAGATTCGGAGGCAGAAACGATGGCTGACCCTGTAGAAAGGTTGTTGGGTGATTATGGTGGAGCAAATGCACCAGCTGGCCGAATGACGATTGTGAATCAACCGGTGGATGTGGCTCACTTTCAGCTGCATCCAGCAACGATTCGACAGCTGGAGAAGAAACCTTTTTCGGGAAGAATAAATGAAGATGCTAACAAGCATTTACAAAGGTTTCTTACCATGACAACTTCTCTGAAGATAGAAGGACACTCTGAAGAAGCAAAGAAGTTGGTTATGTTTCCGTTCACATTAGCGGATGACGCTGAAGAATGGTTCTACTCATTACCTGCTGGGAGTATTACCACATGGCAACAAATGGAGTCAACCTTCCTGAATGAGTATTTTCCGGCTGCTGTTTATATTCGTAAGAGATATGATATTGTTAACTTTAAACAGAAGGAAGGAGAATCACTCGGAGATGCGTATAAGAGATTCAAGAGGTTATTGGTAGCCTGTCCAACTCACAACATGGACGTCACTGAACAAATGCAGAATTTTCTCAATGGTCTTAAAATGAAGACTAAGCAATTGATTGACACAGCAGCTGGTGGCTCATCCAACTTTGCAACAGCCACCGGAGTTAAAAAAATCATAGAAGCTATTGCGGCAAATGAACACTTGGAGTTATATGACCGTAGTGTTAGCCAACCTGAAGGATTAGTGGATATGAAATTGTCAACTCAAGTTGTGAAAATTGAAGATCAGGTAGCTGCGGAGGTTGAGCGGAGATTGAAACAGATGGGTCTTGAAAAACAAACAGTAGCACAAGTTCAACCGGCTCAAGCAAGTCAACCGGTAGGGTGTGAAATATGTGGAGGACCTCATTTTACTGTTTAGTGTGTTGCTACAGCTCAGCAAGTAGAGGAAATAAACTTCTTGAAACAAAACAACCCCTACTCAAATACTTACAACCCGGGGTGGAAAAATCATCCGAATTTTTCATGGAAGGATCAATCAGGGAGTGCTCCTAAACAAGGGATTCCTCCATACCAAGGTCAACAGTCGCAACAACAGTATAGACCTCCTCAACAACACTATCAACAACCTCAGCAACAAGCTCCCAGGAAAGCAGATTGGGAGATTGCCATCGAAAAAATGGCAGCTCAAAGCTCTCAGTTTCAGGAAGAAACGAGGAGTAATTTCCGGAATACGGGTTCTTCCATTAAAAATCTGGAAATTCAGATGAGTCAAATAGCACAGCAACTAGCAAACACTCAACAGCCGGGCGCTTTGCCAAGTGCCACAGTTACCAATCCTAAAGATCATAATAATATAAGTGCTATTGTTACTAGGAGCGGTAAAGGGAAAGGTGTAGTTGAAAATAATGAAGAGGAAGAGAACCCATTGTTGGAGGTAGACTTAGAGATAAGAGAAAATGAGCCAGAAGCTGAGGAAGTGGTGGTGATGGAACCGACTCCGAAAGAGAATGTGGTTGAACAAAAACAGCAACCGGCAGTAAAACTTCCTTTTCCAGTACGGAATAAGAAAAAAGGACAACATGAGAAGAATTTTGAAAAGTTCCTGGAGGTGTTCAAGAAGCTGGAGATTAATATCCCATTCTTGGAGGCATTAGAGCAAATGCCTACTTATGCAAAATTTATGAAGGACATCATCTCCAAGAAAAGAACCATCGATCGTGACTCTGTTATTCTAACCGAAACGTGTAGTGCTATTTTGCAGGGTATGAAGATTCCTGTAAAGAAGAAAGATCGAGGTTCCGTAACTATCCCTTGTACAATTGGGGATAGGTCATTCAAGAAAGCTCTAATTGATTTGGGAGCAAGTGTGAGCCTTATGCCTTTATCTATCTACAAGAGATTGGGGATAGGTAATGTACAAGATACAAGAATGACACTCCAGTTTGCTGACCATTCTATTAAAAGACCTTATGGAATAGTAGAAGACGTGCTGGTGAAGATTGATAAATTTGTGTTCCCAGTGGATTTTGTAATTCTAGAGATGCCAGAAGATGAGGAGATCCCTATTATTCTAGGAAGGCCATTTTTAGAGACAGGGCGATGTTTGATAGACATTGAAGAAGGCACAATGACTCTGAAAGTTTATGATGAAGAGCTGAAGATTGATGTACGCAACACCATGAAGTACAAGGATGATATAGCAACTAGTCAACACATTGAGGTGATTGATCAAATTTGTACTAATGAGAATTCTTTGCAGCTACAACAATTACCTTTGGAAAGAGTGTTGAGCTCGTCTGTGTGCAATAAAGAGGAAGCCGTTGATGAAGAAGAAGTGGGAGTTGTGGCTATGATGGAGACAAGTCCCATAGTAAAAAGTTCTAGACAAAACCGGTGGGAGGATCTTAGACAACCTTTGGTTGAAGAAAAAAAAGAGGAACCTAAGAAGGGTGCTGAATTGAAACAACTCCCGGAGAATTTAAAATATGTTTTCCTTGATGCTGAAAGTAGGTGTCCTGCTATCATAAACTCACACCTTGAACGGGTGCAGGAAAGTAAGCTGGTAGAAGTGTTAAAGAAACATAAAAGTGCCATGGGGTGGTCTATTGAAGATTTAAAAGGGATCAGTCCTACAATGTGCATGCACAAAATCCTCATGGAAGATGATCACAAACCAGTGGTCCAACCTCAGAGGCGTCTGAATCCAGCCATGAAAGAGGTTGTGAGAAAAGAAGTTGTTAAACTCTTAGATGCTGGGATGATTTACCCAATATCTGATAGTGCTTGGGTGAGTCCGGTTCATGTTGTGCCCAAGAAGGGAGGGACAACCGTAATAAAAAATGAGAAGAATGAGTTGATCCCTACAAGGACTGTTACAGGGTGGAGAGTATGCATTGACTACAGGAGACTGAATCTAGCAACCCGAAAAGATCACTTCCCGCTACCTTTTATTGATCAAATGTTGGAAAGGTTGGCGGGACATGATTACTATTGCTTCCTAGACGGATACTCTGGATACAACCAGATTGCAGTTGCACCAGAAGACCAAGAAAAGACTGCGTTTACATGTCCCTTTGGTGTTTTTGCCTACAGAAGGATGCCATTCGGGTTATGTAACGCTCCGGCCACTTTTCAAAGATGCATGCAAGCGATATTTGATGATATGCTTGAAAAACACATGGAGGTTTTCATGGATGACTTCTCAGTCTTTGGTAAGTCATTTGATAATTGTTTGACTAACCTTGCTCTTGTTCTAGAAAGATGTCAACAGACCAATTTGATTTTGAATTGGGAGAAGTGCCATTTTATGGTCCGTGAAGGCATAGTCCTTGGACACAAGATTTCCTTCAAAGGAATCGAAGTGGACCAAGCAAAAGTTGAAGTCATCTCAAAATTTCCACCTCCGATGAATGAAAAAGGTATCAGAAGTTTCTTAGGACATGCAGGATTTTACCGTAGGTTCATAAGAGATTTTTCAAAAATTGCAAAACCCTTAACCACTCTTTTGGTTAAGGATAAAGATTTCACTTTTGATGCTGAATGTGCGGTGGCTTTTGAGACAATTAAGAAGAAATTAGTCTCGGCACCCATTGTTGTAGCCCCTGATTGGTCTCTACCTTTTGAGATCATGTGTGACGCCAGTGATATTGCTGTAGGGGCGGTTTTAGGACAGCGAAGAGAGAAACTGCTTCATGTTATATATTATGCGAGTCATGTTTTGAACCCTGCACAGATAAATTATGCAACTACCGAGAAGGAGTTGTTAGCTGTTGTTTATGCCTTTGATAAATTCAGGCAATATCTGTTGGGGTCTAGAGTCATTGTTTATACTGACCACTCTGCTTTGAAGTATCTTTTTGCCAAACAGGACTCTAAGCCAAGACTTTTGAGGTGGATTTTACTCCTTCAAGAGTTTGATGTTGAAATTCGAGATAAGAAGGGGTGTGAGAACACTGTAGCTGACCACTTATCTCGAATGACACCAATAGACGAGACAGAAGAAAAACGCCCGATCAAGGATGAGTTCGCTGACGAACACATCTTGGCAGTGACGGGTGTACCTTGGTTTGCAGATTATGCTAATTATATTGTCGGTGGTGTCATCCCTGACGATTTTGACTCTAACCAAAGGAAAAAGTTTGTTCATGATTGCAGGTTTTATCTATGGGACGACCCGTTCCTATACAAAAGAGGAGTCGATGGTTTGATCAGAAGATGTGTCCCTGAAAATGAGCAGGAAGAAGTGTTGAAGGCATGCCATGCTTCTGATTATGGGGGACATTTCAGTGGTGATCGAACAGCGGCGAAGATTCTGCAATCAGGTCTATATTGGCCCACTATGTTTAAGAATGCTCAAGAGTTTGTGAGGCATTGTGATAAGTGCCAAAGGACAGGAAACATATCCAAAAGAAACCAGATGCCTCAGAACTCGATGTTGGAAGTAGAGTTGTTCGATGTTTGGGGCATAGACTTCATGGGACCATTTCCACCTTCATTTGGAAAGAATTATATTCTAGTAGCGGTGGATTATGTATCCAAATGGGTCGAAGCGGTTGCTCTACCTTCAAATGATGCTAAGGTGGTGGTGAAGTTCTTGAAAGAAAACATTTTTGCTAGATTTGGAGTACCGAGAGCTCTAATAAGTGATGAAGGAACGCATTTCTTGAATCATCTTATGGAACGACTACTCCAAAAATACAATGTGAAACACAAGATAGCCACAGCGTATCATCCTCAAACTAGTGGGCAGGTTGAAGTTTCGAATCGACAACTAAAACAAATTCTTGAAAAGACGGTAAATTCCTCTCGGAAGGATTGGGCAATAAAGCTGGATGATGCACTGTGGGCCTACAGAACAGCTTTTAAAACACCGATCGGAATGTCGCCGTATCAGCTTGTGTACGGGAAAGCATGCCATTTGCCTTTAGAGTTAGAGCATAAGGCATTCTGGGCATCAAAGTTTCTCAATATGGATCTCTCTAAAGCGTCAAGTTCTAGACTTCTCCAACTCCATGAGTTAGAAGAATTCCGCAACCAAGCATATGAAAATGCCAAGCTATACAAAGACCAGACAAAGAAATGGCATGATAGTAAGATCGTGAGGAAAGAATTCTATGAAGGACAACTGGTCCTCTTGTACAACTCAAGGTTGAAACTATTCCTGGGAAAGCTTAAATCTAAATGGTCCGGACCTTTTGTTATTACCCAGGTGTTCCCTCACGGAGCAATCGAGTTGAAAAACTCAACCAATGGAGACACTTTTAAAGTTAATGGACAACGATTGAAGCCGTATTTTCAGGGCCAATCAAAGGGACAAGTGGATGTCATGCGTCTTACTGGGTGAGGCAAATGACCGTCGAGCCATGCGACGTTAAACGAAGCGCTTCGTAGGAGGCAACCTACGTGTTTCTTTAAATCGATTTTCTTTTGTTTTTTTTGTTGCTTTTGTGTTTCCTTCTTTTTATAGGTAATCTTGTTGCGTGGTGGTTAAATTGCAGTAGGAGAGAAGCTGGCAGGTGAAATATATGAGAAAAACGAAAAAAAATTCGTGTTTTTGGTAAAAGCAGGGGTCTGACACGGCCACCCGTGTCACCGGACACGGCCCGTGTCAGACAGACAGGACTTGGAAGATTTTTTTTCAACAATTTGCTGAAATCAGGGGCGCAACACGGCCGCCCGTGTCACGGGACACGGCCCGTGTTGCAGATGCTGAACAATCTCAAAATTTTGTGTTTCATCAAAGTATCAGAAGCCTGACACGGCCGCCCGTGTCACGGGACACGGCCCGTGTCAGGAATGCTGAGCGTGCCATCATTTTGCTTGTGCAATTCATCAGAGCCAGGGGCGCAACACGGCCGCCCGTGTCACGGGACACGGCCCGTGTTGCGCGAAACGTAATTTTTTTTTCAAATTTTTCCAACCCAAACAGCCACTTAAGTGGGTGGGCCCCACCACTTACTCTCATTTATTCCGAAAACCCTCTCTTTTTCCCCTCTTTTTACTCTTCTTTCTCCTCTTTTCACTTCATCTTCTTCTTTTCTCTCACCCTAAATCCCTAAACCTCCATTGTTACTCCCACATAAAGCTCTAAACTTTTCCCTCTTGCCCCTATCAAAACGAAATCTCGCTTCACGAAAGTTGTTCTATTTTCCGCTCTCTACGCGGCCACGGTATTTTCTTCTTCTAATTCCATACTTTAATTTTTTCGGATTTTGTTGTGTGGTTTGTTGTGCAGGAACAATCATGCCTCCAAGGAAAGTGATTCAAAGAGGTGATGTTGTTGAATCATCAAGAGCAAGGCAGCGTGCTCGTAGAGACGCAAACCCTCATGACATAATCTTCATCAAACCGGAGCACCGACGCCGGTATGGCGCTCATTTAAAGCGTAAGCTTATCCCCACGAGGTATATCTGTAATGACACTCTTAATAATTTGGGTCTGACGACTGAGGTTCACCGTATGTTTCACTCTGTGGGTATGTGTCATACCCCAATTTTTGACCTAAGATACCACCTCATATCATCTGCATATGCATCATTTGCATCTCTAACAAATTGCATAGCTTGTGTTTGCTACTTGTGACTCAGCAGGATTTAATCAGGAAATCACTCATCAATACAAGTAACAATCAATTAGGGTTTTGTTCTCCCTTCATCTCAAAAGAACTATCTTCATCAACAATCAACATTTGGTCCTCAGAGATTCATTTCAACAAGCTCAAAGGCTCTGAATCGACTGAATTAGGGTTTTGACTGAAGATAGCATACTCCTGACTTTTGCTCAGAATTTGACATAATGACTTGGGACATGATATCAAGACCTCAAGTGCATCATTTTGACCTAATCCATTGGCTCATAACATCTCCTACACAAAGATTGATCAGACAAATCCTCAGATCAGGATTTTGAACTATCAGGGACTGAAATCAGGGATCACCTTTGGGAAACCCTAAAAATCCCCAGGAAGTCAATCAAAGACCTCAATCATCCTCAAATAATCCCTATGACAATATACAATGGAAATTGCATCTCAATTCAAGATCCACAGTCATCAATTTCATCAGGTCGACAATTAGGGTTTTTTGACCTAATTCACTGAACAACTGACTTTTTAATCAGGACATGGTGCCACAACTCAAACCATGGCTCAATATCCTCTAATACCTCAATGTGATCCATTCATACCATTCATTTGATGAGGATAGCCTGTTTCATTTGAAATCTCCAGAAACGCGATTCGTCTGAAAAAGTCAACTGTACAAGATCACCATTGACTTTTGGGGAATTTTGGTCAACCATGACTTTTGAAGTTTTAAATCATCAATATATGATATGAGAAGTCATTTGATCAAGAAAAATCAAGAAAATCAATCAAGAATCAAAAAGTCAAAAGTTTGACTTTCATACTTAGAAAATTTTTCTAAGTGTTTTTCATGGTTTTTTCCAAACTTTGAAAGGGAATTTCTCAAAATTTCACCTACAAACTGAAAAAAACTTCCAACATGAAAGTTGTAGATTTTGATCCAATAAACAACTTTGACACATATAATTTTTTTCCATAAGATCAACCATTTAAGAGATATGGAGCTTCAAAGTTGGTACTTTTTGAAAACTTCACTTAAAACTTCATTTTTCTCAAAGTTCATGGATCTTTTTCACCCATTTCCTTAAAGAGTTTGAAGAAACTTTCAACTAGGGTTTTGAAGTGTGTAATATGAGCTTTCCAAAATGTCAAAGAGCATGAAAAAATATGGAGTGTAGCCATGGTTTTGAATTTTGACATTAGTGAACTTTTCACTTGAAATTTCAAGTCATTTTGCCAAAGTTATGAACCATTTTGCCAAATGATCCAAGTAATGATGCATAGATGCAATAATTGGTAGATATTTGCTGATTTGAGATCAGAATGGAAGAGGATAAGAAGCTTGAGAAATAACCATGGTTAAGTCACTTTTAACCATTTGCATTTAATGTGAAAGATTCCATTTTATCTCTTAAGCCAAATCATCACTTCTTTGATCAACTTGCAAAGCTCTTCATTCAGAATCCTTGGCCTATAAATAGAGGTTCAAATCACTCTTCAAATCACACCAAAACCTCATAAACATAGGTTTTCTCTTCCTTTCTTAGAATGCAAGTTTCATGGTTTTCAAAAGAGGTAAAATTCTCAACCTCTAAACCTTTGAAGTTCTAAGCAAAGTGATGCTTCTAACACTTCCCAAATACCATATGGAAGTTGTTTGAACCTTTGAAACCTTCCAAAAACACCTCAAACTCAGAATCATCATCTCACCTCCATATATGCATATAAAGAACCTTATCATGCCAAAATCCACACAAGCTCATTTCTGTCCAAACTAATGCTTCTAACACATCCTATATACCATATATAAGCTATCCCAATCATCATCCCTGACCTGTAACTCCAAAATCACTAAGCTTGATCCTCACATGAACCATACTGCAGATCGAGTTCCATGGAATGATCCAGATGTTTTCAATCCACTCCAGGCATTCAAACACCTTCCCTAAGGTCCATTGAAGCTATCCAGATCATCAAACAACTTCTGTAACACCTCTACTGAAGAATTCGATTTCCAGTTTTGCCATTTTTGAGGTAAGTACACTTGAACTTCAAACTCTATTCTCCATGCATCATAAATGAAATATGAACATACCATCTTGTTTCTGCACACATGAGGATCATTAACCCTCAATCAATTGCATCATAACTTGCACATACGCGATTTCAGATTGAATCATAAGATTAGGGTTCTTCGTGTTCATCAGAGAATTAATGATCTTAGAGTGAAAATAAATAAAATTAAATGATACCATCATGTTCCTTGTGAAAAATCGAGCAAGATAGGCTATTCACTTGATCAAAATGATTCAGTTTTCAGATTTTTCAAATTCAAGTTAGGGTTGTGTTCTTGGCGCCAGATTTTGAAACTGAAATTAGGAATTGATTCAAAATATAATTCATTCGTTGCAAATGTTAAACAGACCACGCGCGTGGTCCAATTGGCAAGTGTTTTAGCTGGTGAGAAAGAGGGCGTGGGTTCAAGCCCTAGTGGAGACAAAACCATTTTTTTACCACTTGTTTTCTTTATTTTTTTACACAACTTCATCAATTAATTTAACCAATCAAATTAACTCATTTTAATTTCATTTTTTGTACACTTCTCATTTAATATATGTATTTTATGAATACCAAAAAAAATCACCAAAAAATATTTATTTAATACATTTTTAAATAGGTTTAAAATGACATGTTTTTAAGTGTTTTTTAATACTTTAAATATTATTTTTCATTTGATTTTCAAATTTAATCACTTGTAAATATTTTTTTTGAAGCAAACCCTAATCATCTAAATATTAATTGAAGACAATCTTCTTGTTTATCTTGATTAAATTGATTTCTTCCAAAATTCAAATCATTTTAAAAACGAGCGATCACGATTCGTTTCAAAAACGGTAAACCATTTCTTTTTGATTTTCAAAGGAAACGATTGATTAAATCTTTTTAATTGATCAATTGATTTTCAAAACGATGTGGGGCCTCTCGAATATTAGAGAGTATAAGTCCCTTTCGTCTTTCTTTGTACAGTTTTTGTTTTAACAGAAAACTTTTTTCCAAATAAACTTCCAAACAGTTTTTTAACAAACAAATCTTTCAACTCTTTTTTAAACCATCCACCATGTTTTATGAAAATAAAACATGGGCCTCTCGAATATTAGAGAGTATAAGTCCCTTTCCTTTTCTTTATACAGTTTTTCTTTGTACAGAAAACTCTTTCAAAACAAATCTTCAAACAGTTTTTCAAAAGCGAAACCTCGCGTCTGTAAATAAACAGTCAACCATGTTTTGTAAATAAAACACGGGCCTCCACGTAGGTATAAGTCCCAAGCCCTTTGTACATACCCACTCTAGTACATGAAATTAGGTATTTCATTGTACGCCTTTTGTACATATCTCAATCAACGTGTTTTTAACTTTGAATAACAAACCAAAAATGAAGGTTTCTTTAAATCTTCCCAAAAATATACCATGGGCCTCCATGTAGGTATAAGTCCCGAGCCCCTTTGTAAATACCTGTTTACATAGTTTTGAATAAATTCAAATGGACTTCTCCCCGAGTGTGAGTCCCAAGCCCCGTGTATACAAATGGATCATGCTTACAGGTATATTTCCTTCATAAACTCCATTATATACACACACTTTGTCATATATGTATAACTGTTCATATTTGTTCATGTACTTGTTCATGTTTGTTCGTACTTGTTCATATGTGTGTTTGTGTTATATGCTTATTCAACTTAGTACAACACTAGGTTCCCCATAGCCTCCTATTGGGCTTCGTGCAAAGAATCTCACTAGTTTAGGTTAGGACATAGAGTATGGTTTCCCGGTGAAATCGCTCTAAGAGCTCAAACCAACTATACCATGCCTCCCCTTGGGCTTTGTACAAACGAGTGACCCTCCCATAGCCTCCTCTTGGGCTTACAATGCAAGGACCCCGGATTGTCCCTCCCATAGCCTCCTCTTGGGCTTACAATGCAAGGACCCTCGGATAGCCTCCTCTTGGGCTTCGTACAAGGACCCACGGGCTTCTTATAAGCATCCCCAATATCCAAAACCAAATACCCTAGGAGATTAGACATTTTTCATCTCTATGCTATGAGTATCTCTTATATATCATCACAAACAATCAATCAATCAATCAAACTTTTTTGCCACAAGGCTGGCTAATCAATCAAATTTCTTTTTGCCACAAGGCTGGCTAATCAATCAAACTGTTTTACCACCGTACTGGATGATTAATCAAAGTTTTTGTCACAAGGCTGACTTCATTGAAACTTTTGCCACGAGGCTGGCTGATTAATTAAAACTTTTTGTCACAAGGCTGACTTCATTGAAAGTTTTTGCCACAAGGCTGGTTAAACAAAAACATCTTTATCATTCTAAGCACCCTAAGTGGCATGGCCCCGGGCTTATAATGAAAAGATTTTTAAACAAAATCAAACAGATGTATGTGATGATATAGATTAGATACATCTAGCATTTAGACGACATTTGTCTATTTTTCTTTGCTTCCACTAGCATAAGTGGGAACTACGATTGCTCTGACTTTCTCAACATCCCTTTGAGAATACGTAGGCACAAGGTCGATCCTTGGCGAGCAAAACAAAACAAAAAAAACCATTCAAACCTTAGCACCCGTAGACCCCGAGCTACAGATGCTCTGATTCCCTCTAGGGGATATGTATGCAGAGGATCGCGATGATCTTTGCGAGCATAATCCAACAAACACCTTAGGTCCCACCTCTTTTTCACAAGAACCTCCACCACAACAAGAATGGAATAAAACATAACAAAGAAACCTATAGAGTACTATAGATACGTTGGGTGCTAATACCTTCCCTTCGTATAACCAACCCTCTTACCCAAAGATCTCTCCCCCCACTTTTAGGTTATTGCAGCTTTTTTCCTTTTCCTCCTTTGGAAATAATAAAAAGTTTGGTCGGTACAAAAGAAAAATCATTTTTTGAGCACTCGAGCCCAAAGAAGGCATCAGGTGTCTCATCCACAAAAAAAAGAGGCAACAAAAAACGATTTTTCGCCCGCGACAGTATGCTAGAATTCATGCAATTCGAAGCACCCACGTTTGAAAGAATAACTCTTGAATTTTTGAGTACGGTGGAATTTAGGCTGAAGCACAGGTGGACAGGTACTGAACGAGAGTACTACGGTACTCTTACTTTTCGATTGTTCAATAACGAGCATGAGCTTACTGTTGAACAATTGGGAGCGATTCTGCGTCTCCCAATTTCTGGTCCCGGTGCTGCACCTGATTCTTTTGCTGCAACTGAATTTTGGAGAGCTATCACCGGTCTATCCGGTTATGTGGCCAAAGAGGCCAAAGCATCCAGGATTCACAATCCTTGTTTCCGTTATGCTCAGAAAGGGTTGGCATACACTCTTTTTGGTAAAGGAGATAGCAATGGTGTTGCTACCCAACGAGAGCTTTTTATCTTATATTGTATGGCTAACCATCAAACAGTAAATGTGGCCGCCTTTGCGGCAGATTTCTTGGGAAGAGTTGGCCGTGCCAGTACTGGAGGCATCTCGGTGGGGGGTATGATTACTCAAATTGCTCATCATTTTAATTATTCCCGTGAATTGTTTGATGCTGTTCCTGTGCCAGGTAAAACAAAGATTGATATGGAAGCTTTGGTGAATCAGCTTATGATTCGTATTCACCATGACTATTACTCTTTAGTCATCCATGGTAGACATATCCTAACTTTACCTGCTCCTAACTCTATTTCTATAGCTAACATGGCAAACTGGTTGTATGAGAACGTCGCCCCGGATAATGGGGACGACGGCATTGAACAAATGGATGCAGGTTTCGATGAGGAAGATGAAAATCAAGAAGAAGATCAAGGAGAAGAAGAGGACCACCCTCAGCAGTTTTACCCGACTAATGAGGGAAGCTCTCAGATGCCGTCTGATCAATGGGAGTGGGTGCACAATGAGATTGGGTACATCCGCACCGAACAAGAGCGGCAGAGTGTTGAGTTGTTTCGGCAAGGGGAGGAACTGCGAAGTTTCGGGACCGAGCAGACCCGCCAGGGGGCTGCCATTGATGACATGCATGCTATGATGCAACGTTTAATGTTGCATTATCCCTACCCTCCACCTCCACCTCAGTAGGCTGTAAGTCCCCCTCATGCGTTGTAATTAAACATTGGAGACAATGTTTCGTTCAAGTGTGGGGGGGTTTTCTCCTTCTTTTAGTTGTTTCTGTTATTTTTAGTATTTTCATTTTATTTGTTAAGTTTTTCGTTCTGTTTTTAATCATTTTGCTTGAAGAAAAATTGTGTTGCAGAAGGACGAGAATTGTGTCAAAGAGAGGTGAACCAGTACTGAGTGGATGAAAGATCCAACCCAGTCTTGCATACAAGGCACCCCTGAAAGTTGATACAACTAAAAAGAATAGTTGGACGCAATTCGATGACACCGGACTGAGATTGAAAGCTGATACACACGAACCGAAAGAGAAGCGACATCACACGATAAGCACTCGGGATCCTGTAAGCTATACCCAACATGGTGAGATCATAAAAAGCCAAAACAGTTATCATCATGAGAGAGTAATCAGGTATGACTTCATCACTTTGAATTTGCGTAAGTTCTATTCATATGACACTACATGATAACACACACTGAGGCACGTTGTTTGTATTTACCCTTGAGCCTTGTTAGCCGTCCCTGATTCATGTTGACCATTTGCTAACCCCTTCGAGCCGTTATCCCTTTTTTTTTGTTTTCTTTTATAAAACCCGCTTATATTACCCCTTGGCCAAAATGAAAAAAAAAAAATTCTTCCCTTTGACCCGTGCTCGGCAACAAATATGGTGAATGTATAAATTGTGCAAAAATTCTAAGTTTGGGGTGGTGATACAAAAAGGGCAAGTGAAAAAAAAAAGAGTAGAATAAAGAAAAAAAAAAAAAAAAGAGGAAGAAGAAGAAAGAGAGAAAAGTTTTCTGATCTCGACAAAACACACTTGCCCTGATGTAATGACTTGGAAGTTGAGAGTCAATGAGAAACACCCTCGTACTAATATGAGCACAATAAAAAGAGAGACAACATGGTTGCCGAGCACCAAAAACCTTTGTGTATCCGTTTCCTTGTTTACCCTACCTGTCCTAAGCCTCGTTTCAACCCAAAGACCTCAAAAAGTGTGTGTAAAGTGTTTGTGTATGAAAGTAGAATTTGTTCAAATTTAAAAGTTGATATTTCATATTGTGATTTGTGAGTGAAGTACTTTTAACCATGAGAGACTTGGAGAGAAGTGTGAAAAAGCTTACAGGTGAAAGAGAGTTTTAACGTGGAAGTGGAGCGGAAGATTCGGGGAGTGCGAGCTAGCATGATTGACCGGAATGGTGGAAATCGAGTTGTGAAAAACACGGTTGTATTGTGGAAGTGTTAATTCAGGGGTGGCCTTGATTTGAGTTGTCAGGCATTGCTTGAGGACAAGCAACGAGCTAAGTTTGGGGTTGTGATCGACCACCAATTTGTACTGTGTTTTCATCAATCTCTGGGCACAAATCTCTTTAATTCGGTAACATAATTGACTTTTCTTTATAGTTTTTATTCGTTTTTGAAAGTCTAGTTTAAGTTGTGTGTTTTATTTTGATGCTATAATTTCATGGTTTTTAAGATGCTTTGATGCTTGTCTCGGTAGTGATTATGTTTCAGGTCTACGTGTTAAAGTTCACAAGAAGAATGCAGAGCCAAAGTAGCTGGAATCGAAGCAAGAATGAAGATTCGGTGCACCCAGTGGTCTGACACGGGTACCCGTGTCACGGGACACGGCCCGTGTCAGGAAGCAGGAAGGAAAAGAAGAAAAGGGCAAATCAGTGGCCTGACACGGCCGCCCGTGTCACGGGACACGGCCCGTGTCAGGAAGTCTGGAGGATGCATTTTGAAGGCTTTGGGACAGGGGGCCAACACGGGTGCCCGTGTCACAGGACACGGCCCGTGTTGGCAGGCGCGAGCAAATTTTCCAATTTTCTATTTTTAAGGGCTCCGAGTTCATTAAGGGTATAATGGACTTTTCGCACGTTTTAAACTTGAAACAGCAGTACTAAAACCTAATTCTGAGGAGGATGGAGGTATCTTGGATCAAAGGAAGAGAATTGAACGTAGGAAAAGAGAAGCAAGGGTTTCGGGAAAGAGATATCTTCAAGAGCGGAAGCGATTGGAAATTGAAGCAATCCTCATCTCTTGTAATGTCTACACTTACTTTTGCAATTATTTTCATGATTATGAGTAGCTAAACATCCTTATGTTAGGGGGATGTCCCTGAATTGCTAGTATGTAATGAATCGAATTACCGTTATTTTATGATTTTGAAGTTTTATTGAGTTAAGTTTATATTCAAAGTGTCTAATACTTTTTTCTATTGGAAAATAGATTCTTGATTTACGATTGACGTTAGGTCGGACAAACCACGTTAATGCTTTTTGAATTATAACACTAATAGTAAATCACTTAGGAATAAGGGTTTAACTATTGTGATCACCCCATTCTTGATTACATGAACATGGTTCTTGGTACAAAGTTAGGTTGTTAAGGAATTAAAACATAATTTATGTACCATATGATTTTCCGCTAAGGAATTAGGGAAAATAACTCTTAAGAATTGTTACTTACTCACACAAACGAATCTTTCATGAAATAGCGGTCATACGAATTACAAGGCGGTTCATACATCTACCCTAGCATGTTTTCTCTTATTTGATTATAAAATCTCGTTTTTTAAATATTGCTTATTTCAACTTAGTTTGATCTTTAACAAACCAATCAAATCAACCCCCTGTGCTTTTTGTTCAATTGAATTACTGTCAAGACTTATAGTGCCACAGCAGTCCTTGTGATCGATACTTGGATAACTTCCACTTTAATAACTACATCGGTAGAAAATAGTACACTTGCTATTTTACCGATCAATGGTACTTATGTTTGTGATTAAAGCTTTTTTTTCAAAATGGAAGTCACCACTTTTTGCTAAAAATGGAATGAACAATTGGATAATGCTTGAAACACTTGGATTATAGCTCAAAAGAGAGTGTAATCTTCTGATTATATGGTGGCTTGAACAAGTTAGAGGACATGTAATTCTTTGATCTTGCAGATTTGGATAATCCTGCACCTTAACTTTCATCTTCGTGACTTGGTTTCAAGGTTCATGGTGCCATCTTCCCAAATCCGATTCTCTCAACTCAAGCATTGGAATTTTGTGCTAATGGTCTCTCTGGAAAGCTTGAATCAAGGACTGCAATTAACTTTTTGGAAGTTTATTCAAAATCAGTTTGGATCTTAGTGAAAAGTTGTCATGAAGTTGGAAGAAAACTAGTTTTTTAACCTTGAAAAATTTGCCTAGTGTTGGATAGATCTTCATGAGCCCATAACTCTCAAATGATGCATTTTTGGGAAAAAGTTATTGTTACAAAGTTGTAGCTTTGAACAAGATCTACAACTTTCATGTTGGAAGTTTTTCCAAATTCCTCTTGGATCTTGATGTTCCAAATTGGTGTCTTATATGCATAAAACACTTGGAAAATTCTAAGTTTTTCAATTTTGACTTTTGTTGACTTTTAGATTCATGGTTGATTTTCTTTAATCAAATGAATTTAATAACCATATGTTCATGATTTTGATCTTCAAAGTCCATGGTTGACCAAAATTTTTCAAAAGTCAAAGGTAGTATTGGACAGTTGACTTTTTCCAAATGAATTGTATTCTTGTAAATACCAATTGAATCAAGCTCTTCCAATCAAATGAATGACATGAGTGGATTATAATTAGGCATTGGAGATTCTTGAATCATGTTTTGAGATATGGAACCATGTACGGATTAAAAGTCAACTCCCCAGATGAATTAGGTCAAAAGCCCTAATTTGTGCACCAGATGAAATTGGAAGTTGTTATTCTTGAATTGAGCCACTATTGGACTTGGATTTTGATGAGGGGAATCACTTGAGAATATGAAAATGTTTAAGCTCCTTTGTGGGCATCAAAACCCTAATTTTCCTGAGTCTCCTTAATCAGTCACCTACCTTGGGAAATAAGCAACAAGCAAAACACAAATCTTTTTTTGTATATTTTTTATTAGTAAATGACATATGAACAATGATGATGATGATAATGATGATCATACTATTCTCAAATTGAGGTGGGATCGCAGGGTCAAAATTTGGGGTACAAAAGAAAGGAAGGTTGCTTCCAGTGGAAGGATGTCAGAAATGATGAGGAAAGGAAGAGATGCATATTGGTTTCAGTGTGAGCGTAGTCACAATGAAGAAGAAAATATCTTCTTCTCTCTTCCCTTTTTTCCTTTTTTATTTTTCTTTATTTTCTATTTTTTAAAACTGATTTTGATAGGTGGAATGAATTTAGAGGCTGAGTCTATTGGTTGTCTGCATCTCAATTTCCATAATTCCTTAAATACTCACCTTTAGCGCTTTTGGTGTACACTCAAATGATCCATTTTCCCTTATTAATTTAATTATTGCTTTGTCAATCTAAACCAAAATTAAAAGGATAAATAAACTAACACAAAATAATATTTTTGTTTTTATTTTTTCAAATACAAAAAAAGAACCAAAATGAACCGAAGCAAATAAAATGCGAGTGCGCGCATGGCCGAAAAATAAAATAAATCCACCGAGTTAAATTACGTGCAATAAATTTCTATAATAGACCGGTTCAGATCAAAATTACAATTAAAAATACTCGGATAAAAAGGCTACGATTGTATAAAATGCGAATGCGCGCAAATCTGGAAAAATTAAATGAGTACACCAAAATGACCTAAGTGTGTCGTGGTTTAGTAAAACTGTTCGGTGCAAGTCCAAACTAAAAAAATTCCTCCCACTAATTTCACGCGTGATTGAAAATTGCTTCTACAGGTCTGTCTGCAAAATTGAAATTTTATTTCGAACAAAATAGAATAAAGCAAGTTAGCTCAATAATAAATTAATTTGAACAAAATTGAGGCATGACAAGGATGAAACATATCAGATATTATATTTCTGGCTATGATTTTGTAGCGATTTTGATACATGCTAATTTTAAATATATACCTGTGTTTGTATAAGAAATCCATCTGCAAGTCGGTATTATTATTTATATCTAGGTAGATACTATGTTTATAAGTAGGGTATAAATGAAATTAAATATATTATAATTATGCCCCCCACTAGAGATTTCAATTTGCATCTGTTAATGGAGATCCATGTGGAGATTATCTATTTGGAGCACCAAAGTTGGAGATTTTTTCCCGCGGGGACGGGGATGGAGGAAAAAATTCTCCCGATGACACTTTGAGGCGGGGATTGGGAAAGTACCCTCCGTCTCGTGGATTCCCCGACTCCCACCATATTATTTAACTTTTATATTTTGTATATTATATAATAATATAATTATAAAAGTTTACATAAAAATATTAATGTACTAGAAAATCAAGAGTCATTAGTGTAACATTTTATTTTTATGTGTTATTGTATAATGTATTGTCTCACTACCCAAGTACCTAACTCTAGAAAGTGCATCCAATACATAAAATGTACACACCGTCTCCTCATTTTCTTTTCTCAATTATCTTTGTCTCCTCCATTCATCATCCTTTTTGTTCTCTTCATCATCAGAACAATCACTCTCTTTGTTCATCTACTATCTACTATCTACCCATTAATAAAATGTTAACCAAAATTACTTTGTTACCCTACCAACCAAAATAATTTACACTGCACAAAGGTTAGCAAGGTAATTAACAAAAGAAATTATCATATCTGCCAATTGTATTCTTCTCATTGGTCTATTCCATAAAGTGAGTACTAACATTGCTTTTCTTCTCATTTTCGTTTCCCTCCGAGAACAATTATATTTTACTCCTCTGCAAAGGTCACTTTTTGATTTAGAGAAACGTCACACTCCTCTGCGAAGCTCCGTTTACCGTAAGCATCAGCTTGGTCAACATCTTCATCCGCCGTTTCCATACTTCTCATCCGTTTCCATTCCTTCCTCAGGTATGAATGCTCCACTTCTCTTAGCTTCATCCTCCGTTTCCACCTTCATCTACCGTTGCCTGTTTAAATTGAGCAATTCATCAGAGTGCAAATGTATAAACCCTTCCTCCATGTTTCTCCAAATGACATTATAGTTTTCCTTTCTCTTTCATAATCGTTTTCTGCAAAATATTGTTTAAGCCACCGCCTGCAACCGGACAAAATATATTTTTTCTGCATTTCTTTCTCCAAACAACATATAGTTGATGCTACAACACATATGTGATACTTTATGTTTTATGTTTTATGTTTTATGTCTTTAAAATATAGTTTTCCTCTCATTTTATGTTTTGAAATGCTCTGATATGGAAATATGTCTATAAACTATGCTCTGGAATTTTTTCTTTTATCTCTTTTTTCTTATACTTTCCATCTATAGCAGCGAAAATGTCAAAACCTCCCATTTTGATTAAAGATTTGGTCAAGGGAAATCAGGTCTGGAAAATGCACATTAGGGTGGTGGATTTGTGGGTTGTTAGTGAGAAAAATGGTCAAAAACACCTTGAAGCAGTTATAGTGGATGTAAAGGTTGCATTTTTACCATCTTTTTTACATTTTCTGAATTTTTCTGCCTTTTTTCAAGTGCTGCATTTTCTTAGTTCGTACTGAAATAATTGTGCATTTAACAGGGTGACAAGATTCATGTCACCACTTGGGGGAGAGACTTCCAAGATTGGATTGAGGTAGTTAAGGAGCATGAGACGTATTACCTTTATAATGGAGAGCCAGTTGACAATGATGGCCCTTTCAAAATCTGTGATAACCCACTTAAACTCATATTCAATGGAGGGACTACCATGTCAAAAGTGGCGATACCGGAAATACCAACTCACAGCTACACCTTTCACCCTATTGCGAGTTTTCTCAAAGGAGACTTCAAGCATGACATGTTGTATGGTACGATATCAATTTCACCTCTATACTTTCTGTTATTTACTTCAATCCATATACAGTTGTATTTTCTCATTGATAGTCTATGCATATTATACTTTCAGATGTCATTGGTGTACTACAAGATGTTTTGAAAACCCAGACGGGAGGTGGCGGTAGGAAATCATGCGTCAATATCACTTTGCGTGATGTAGAAGGCAATGTGATCGAGCTGGTATTATGGGAGGATTACGCCAAACAGTTCGTCACCTACACTACCCCTAACAACTTTGCCGGTCCTACTATAATTGTTTTGACACATTCATGGTGCAAGACTAATGCAGGTATTATAAATGTACATTTTGTGTTTGTGCTATTTAGTGAATGTTTGTTGTTTCTTTTATTGATGCATGTTGTTTCATATATTCACCAAATTTTCAACACTATATATTCCAGTTTCCGGTTTACCTTGTCTTTCGAACGCATGGAACGGTTCTAAACTTTACATCAACTTGGAACATCCACAAGTTGAGAAATTCAAAGCTAGGTAATATGCTATTAATCTACAAGTATTTAAGAACTATGTACAATCTGTTACATACATAAAACTTGCTTTCCTTGACCGTTTTTTCAGTTTTGGATCCAACCTACCTGCTGCTTCACAATCATTGACTTGCGATTCATCGGTTCAATCTAATAACATTTTTTGGACCAAATTGTATGAGGTCAAGAGTATACGTGCAGTATCTGAATTTGGAAGGGTGTGACTTTTAATACATTGTTTGAATAATTATTTCTATTTGTATTACATTTCTATCACAATGCATTATTTAAGTTGTTAATGAGAATGTCTTTTGTATTTTCTTTCCCACCATAGGACTGTTTTGCAACCACCATTGGAACTACCACTTTTTTTAATGCCTCCAGGTTTGGATGGTATTTTGAATCCAATGGAAATACGGAGGCAGAACGCTTTACTAAGTGAGTACCATTTCTTGCCCTTCCATGTTATGGTTAACCTTTCTATTGTCGCTTTGTATCAAAACTGACTTTTACCTTATCTTTTAGATTCAAACTTGAAGTTGAGGTGGAATATGATAACCATAAGGGGATATTTGTTTTTTGGGATAAGGATGTTATTCCTTATACTAAACAAACTGCTACCAAATTAAGAGAAATCATGAAGAAGGTGAGTTTCAGTTAGGAGTTTTTTTTTTTGCCTTACATTATTTCATTAATCTAATGTTACATGTCTGCTAATGCTTTGTTGTTTAATATAGGCTGGAGAGGACAATCCTAAGATTTGGCCTACTCACCTTGATGCGCTGTTGAATAGACAAATGGTGTTTCGTATCAAGTATCAATCACAATTCTGACGATTCTCTATCGTGAAGATACTTACTGAAGACAGCCTTTACAATAAGTTTGACACGTACCTCACAGCAAATGAGGTTAGCAGTATTTTTTAATGCATTATTTCCACTTATTCCCTAAAATGACTCCACTTGCATATTGTTACCCTACCAAATTATGTTTCTATTTAAATGTACATTTTTAAGGGAGTTAATAAAATCATCTTTACAATTATGTGTTTCTAAGGTAACAACTGCTGCTGATTTGGAAATGGACACAACTTCTCCATCTCTTAATCCAAACCAAGTAGGTTTATGCCACTTGACTTTGGTTTATTTACAAAAACACAAGCTTATCCGATTCTCCTTGGTAGCTCCTTCTTAACTACATTTTATTTTGCATAATTTAGGTCACACAAACTTGCGAACAATCAAGCGTTGCTCAACCACATTCTGCTGCTAACCATAAGGGGAGTCCTTCTGCAAGCTGCAGCAGTACTCCTGCCAAGAGGATCTCTACGTCAACCTCAATCAACGATCTCATTCAGGATGAAGAAATCACTCCTTAATAATCGGCCACTAAGTCCAAGAATGGAAAAAAGACAAAGCAACTCAAAAAGGACTAATATGGTGGGTTTATTACGAAAGTTTGCCTCTTATTTTGGTGCTTAACAAGCATATCACCCTTTGTAAGGTTACAATCCAACTATTAAAATAGTATTTTGTTGGCCAATGTCAATTTGAATTTGAACATGCCCTCTCTAATGCTTCTAAACTACTGAACTCATTTTTGAGAAACTTTTGTAATGATTCTTATTTGTCTAATGCCTATTGTATTACCTGATGTTTATAATCCACTACATTTTAGAATATACACCAGCTGAATAATGCATCTAGCATTATGAGGTTTCTATATGAGGCCAGGAAAGTTATGCATGTTGTAAGAGATAGTTATGTTCATGCAATAGGAAAAAGTGAATAGATAATCTTTGCTACATACCATAACTTATTGAATACTCTTTACAGCTGCATACCTTTGTAAAAAAATGAATATTCTGTCTATGTTAGAGACCCGTAGCAGTTGCATACCTTCATTGTGATACCAGAATTATGGCAAACCTAAGACAACTGCATATCTTCATTAATAGTTTTGAAATATAGTGCACCTGAAAACATTACAGACTTTATGGTGTTTCAATATTTTTGAAAGGTGCTTCAAATTTACTTCTACAGTTTTCACTTTTGTTCACAATCATGCATTGGCAAAACTTTAGTTAATCAAATCAAACAAATCTTCTACCTTATTGTCTGCATTGTAGTTAATCAGTCCACAGTTTATGTTAAGCTTCAATAATTGTTATCAATGAACATATAATGTATAATGTTGAGATTCAATAATTGTTATCAATAAACCTTTAGCTAAATCATAACTTAATTGTTATCAATAAACATATAACGTTTAATGTTGAGTTCAATATTGCAGTAGTTATAAAATAGACTTTTCCAAAATTTGTAGCCATTGTTTCCATCTACTATATTTTACTTTTTTAAAGGACTCTACCTATTTATCATGATGACTTTAAATTGTCCATAATCTGTATACTTATGATCTACCAATGTACCTATTACCAAACTGAGTGGTACTTATCTTTATCTTTTGTGTAAAGCAGACTTTCAAGAACTCTAGGGCCTGTCACAGTTTATACTAGACTGAACAGTTTCTTGGAAAGCGCCTCCATTGCCTCCATTGTGTAAGCTGCTGCGACATATGAGCGGCTGAATTGTACAAACACTACTAAAAATATGACATTTGCTTAAAGGATTTTACATCAGGTATCAAAATATATGATGTGAAAAATAATTGTCTAAAGATTTTACATCAGACATTTATTTCCAATTATATAAAAAATATATAAAAAGATAAAAAAATATATAATACAGTGGCAGTATTGTAAATAAAATGAAAAATAAATATGCGTTGGCAAAATTATAAATAAAATGAAAACTTGTTATAAGGTATTTTACATCGGGCCTAGATAATACCAGATGTGAGAAATGTTATGCACACTGTGCCTTTACATCGGCTCAATTAAAATTCGATGGAAAATGTTATGCATAATTAGGGGTGGAAATAGGCTAGGCTAGGCTAGGCTTTAGAAGGCCTGGGCCTGGCCTACGATAAACTTTAAAGGCCTAAGTCTGGCCTAAGGCCTATCATAGGCTCAGTTTTTTGGTCGGGCCTGGCCTTTTTAAAAGCCTGGCCTGGCCTGAAAGCCTATTTAAAAAGTCTGTATCTTATTAAAGTTTTCAATTAATCTATATAACTTAAGAAGTCTTGTAGGTCGGCCTATATATACATATATAAGTGAACCTATTCAGCATTTGTTATATATATATATATATATATATATATATATATATATATATATATATATATATATATATATATATATATATATATATATATATATATATATATATATATATATATATATATATATATATATATATATATATATATATATATATATATAGGGTAAGCTATTCAGTTTTTTTCTAATATATATGCATACATGAATCAATTTATTTAACATATCTCTAATATATATGAAAATATAGGCCGGCCTATAAGGCTTCATAGGCTTTTTTAATAGCCTAAGCCTGGCCTATTTAATAAAATAGGCTTTTAAAAAAACCTAAGCCTGGTCTCTTTATTAAATAGGCTTGGCCTGGCCTAGGCCTATGTAGGCTGGGCCGTAGGCCCCTGTAGGCCGGCCTGGCCTATTCCCACCATGGGCCTTCCCATCAGGCTATTCAAAAACCGAAGGGAAATGTTTCAGCCACAAATCTTTTGTCTCTTTCTTCTTTACGCACAGCCGCCACCACGAGTCACAAACTTCATCTCTTCAAGACCGAACTCCATCATACTCAGACGCGGAGAAAACTCCCTCCGATAGTTCTTCATTTGTGCCCCTCTTCCCTTCCACAGCTACGGATTGCAGTTTTCTTCCGTTTCATAATCATGGCAACTCAAATGAGCAAAAATTGAAAAGTTAGTGCTGAGATTCTTTAATCGTCTCCGAATAGTTCATCTAATTCTTAATTTGATTTGATTTGTGTTGCAGTTCATAGCAGACGGAGTTTTGAACGAAGTTTTGATCAGAGAGTTGGCCGAGGATGGTTATTCAGGTGTTGAGGTTAGGGTTACCCCTGAAATCATCATCAGAGAGAGCTACTCGTACCTAAGCTATGCTTTATGTGATTTCATCAATCTTCGAATTTTAGCTACTTTGGTTGAATCTGAGATACTGATTATAAATTTTTCTTTTTGATTTTATGTTATATGGTAATGTTGTAAATGGATATCTGATTTCTGTTTTATGTTATATATGATATGATTTTTTTGTTATATTGGATTTTAATCCGATTAGATATGATAATGTTGTATGTTTTTGTTGTTTGATTTTGGATTTTTTATGTTCTTCAGGTGAGAAGGGAAGGAGGATTAGAGAACTAACCTCAGTGGTACAGAAGAAGAGGTTTAAGTTTCCTGAGAACAGAGTGGAACTCTATGCTGAGAAAGTTAACAACAGAGGATTTGTGCCATTGCTCAGGCTGAGTCTCTTCGTTACAAGCTCCTTGGTGGTCTTGCAGTCCGTAGGTATGTAGAGCATATTGTTTTACTTGAATTGAAACCTGTGATTATGTTTTCATTACCTAATTCTAAAACATATATGATTATATTGATGGAAATATAATTATTATCTCTGGAAGAGGGAGTTTTGTTCGCTCTTTAGCATATTTGATTACTTACCCCTTTTCATCTAATTTTTATCCTCAATTTATAAATATGCACCACTATATATGTTTATGTTTGCCATGCTGGAAAACTTGTTGGTTTTATTTTGTGATTCATTTAACATTGATGCCTCATGCTTTTTAAGGAAGTATTTATGAAAAGAAACTAGTTTATGCATTTTTCTTTGTGACTTTAAGTAGTCTTTAATCTTGATTTAAACTAGAGTTACTTTAGATGCTTGGTGGAGCCTAAACTTTGGTGGGCATTGATAACTTCTATGTTTCAGTACTTGATCTTTCAGCTGGATACCATCCAGGTCTCTTTAGCTTGTTTTTTCTCTTGCTCAAAACACTACTGACCTTCTCCTTATTTTGAAAAAGAAAAATACTTTATTAAACTATCATAACATGTTCGTTGCTTACTGTCTGACCTCTGACTTGTGTATTATGTGTCTCTACTGATAGCATGTTTCTCTTTTTATTCCTATATTGTTGACTAATTTTATTGCATTGAAGCATGTCTCTACTAAGTACACATTCATTAGTGTTAGTAGTAGTGTGTTAGAAATTGTGATTTGTGATGGAATGATATATGTTGTTATTACGATTGCAGGATTCTGATGGTTCTGTTTTGGTGGCATCCTTCGGTGGGAATCAAGCAGAGAAGGATAACGCTGATAATTTGTCATTGGCTGGTGATGGATTTGATATTGTTATCAAAGCGAAAGCAGCTTTTGATGCTGTTCTGCAGTGTAGAAACAAAGTTTCTTGTGCTGATATTCTTGCTTTGGCTGCTAGAGATGTTGTTAATCTGGTTTGTTTTTTTTAACCATTTCTCTCTTAATCTGTCTTAGAATTTGGGGTGTGGTAAGCTAATAGAGCACACTGTACAGGCTGGTGGACCATCTTACACAGTTGAGTTGGGAAGATTTGATGGGCTAGTTTCAAGATCTTCAGATGTAAATGGGAGGCTGCCTCAGCCAGGGTTCAATTTGAACCAGCTGAATACTCTGTTTGCAAGCAATGGACTCACTCAAACAGACATGATTGCCCTATCAGGTAGTTTTTCTTAAATGGTGTTCATGTTAATAGTTCTGTTAAAAGTTTCATCATTTACACATAAAGCATACTACTACATGTCAACTTCAATGAATGATTTGCTAAATAAACTTAATTAAATAATGTTACAATCATGTTTGGTTTTCCATCTCATTTTACTCTCATTTTTTGGGTGCACATCTCTTTCAAGTTTCAACTCTTTACACTAAAAAAATAAAAAAATCATACACTAATATTAAATTTTAATCTTTGCCACGTAATCATTGAAAATAAAATTTACACTATAATCACTTACAAATTATTTAAAATTTCCTTGCTTCAAAATTCATTAAATAGTATATTTGAAAATAAATTTTACTCCTATGATTTTTTCAATGATTATACACATTAATACTATAAAGTATACATTAATACTATAAAGTATATACTAAAAATTCATCCAAAGTCATATATTATCAATTGTGGGGTTCTTTAAAACAAAACATGTTGTATAATGTTTTCTAGTAGTGAATTATTTATAGAGACTAGCTTAAATTCTTTTAAACATTATTATAGCTAGACTCCATTTTTTCAAATTGTTAAATAAAATTAAATATATATGAAAAAAGGACAATCATTTGTCAATTTTAAATTAAAAAATATCTTATCAAATAAGTTTATGTCTATTATTAGTTTGGTGTACAAGAACAAACTAAAATAAATTATAAAACTCGGAAATTACTTCAAGTATCATTATATTTGTGATTGATAAAAACAATTAAAATTAATTGTGGTTTATCTGATGAGTTATATGAAATTGTCTATATATCTGATTTGAGTTTCTTGACTTTGGTGTTGTCTGCTGATGTTAATTAGTGTTATTGTTTGTTGTCAGTAAATGTAATTTTGGTGTTGTTTTCAGAAGCTACAAATCATCTTCTCGTGGATGTATGTTGGTATTTCAAGCGCGCGAAAGGACTTATAAATGGTTGGATATTTGTTGTTTTGTTATTTTGTAGTAGTTCACTCACTACAAGAAAATTAGCAAATTGCGACAGTTGATTTTGGCAAGTTACGACGGTTTGAACCGCCACAATCTTCAAGGCGCGACAGTTGTATAACTGTCGCAGAAATGTGTGTCGGCAGGGGTTATTGCAACGGTTGCTAAAACTGTCACCCCAACCGTCGATACAATCGCGACGGTTAAGAAAATGTCGTAATTTGCTAGTAACGACGGTTATAAACAGTCGTGAATATGAGGCTAAATTATTTTTTCAATTCTGTTTGCAACGGTTTCAAACCGTCGTGAGTTTGAAATTCTGGCGTTAAAAACTATCATAATTTGATTTATAATATTCTATTTTTTTTAAATAATATTCTTTATTAGATTGTTTTACTTAATTTATTATAATCTCAATTTTTTTATTTATAGTATTATATTTTTCTTTAAAGATTAATATTTTATTCTGTATACCAAAAAATCATAATGTCAAAAAATACTAGTTTCATAATCATGTAGTACAATACACCGAAAAAATATCAAATTCTAATGTTATAATAACAAATTCTAATGATATAATAATAAGCATTATAATGCCCAAAATTAGGGATGTCAATTGCATCTGTTAATGGGGATCCCTGTGGGGAATATCTGTGCGGAGATCCGAAGTTGGGGATTTTTTTCCCCGTGGGGATGGGGATGGAGGGAAAAGTTCCCCCGATAACACTTTGGGGTGGGGATTGGGAAAGTATCCTCCGTCCCCGTGGATTCCCCGACTCCGAAGATATATGTTAATTTATATATTTTATATATTATATAACTTTACAATGTATTAGAAAATGAAGAATCATTAGAAGTTATAGATTTGTCACACATAATCAACCACTTGCGCTGGACGACATCGGTATTGTGGTAGTAAATTAGTGGAAGCACGGTAGCAAGAAGTTATGTTACTATTTATTTATTTTTTCGTAAAAAATATTAGCAACATCAAGTTCTTTTGCTTTTTTTATTTATTATTGATGCAAGATGTATTTTGATTTTTTTTTATAAAATAAAGATGCAAATATATGCGTTTTAAAAAATACGGAAAAAAAAAAACAAAATACTAGTGTCATAGTTTTGATCAAAAAGTGTAGAAATTTTCTTAAGATTCGATCTCCGTGGATATCCGTGGGGATCTGTGGGGATGGGGATGGAGGGAAATATTCCCCCGTGGCGGGGATTGGGGATGGGGACTAAATTTGGGGGCGGGGCGGGGAGTGGAGAAGCATCCACCGAACAATATTTGCCCCGTTGACATCCCTATCCAAAATACATAGAAAAATTCTTGATGACCAATTTTCTTCCATCCAATCAATCCTTCTTGATGACCCATTATCTTCAACCCGATGGCTAGTTTCAGAAAAACGTTACAATCAACGTGATTTTAATCCCTGAAAAAAGTATTAAAATAATATACTCTTTAGAATAATACTATTGATCTTAAACTTTAAGTGTATAAAAATAATTATTTCATCCCCAATTTTTTAGCATTATTATAAAAAACAAAATAAAAAACTAAATTCTAACTTTATTCCAACTCTTAATATCATCTATTCACAAGCATAAACTTTAACACTAATCACTTGTACCAACATGCTACTCACTAAGAAGTACTAAATTGTTGATCTAACCAACTACAAGTAGAAAACCATTCTTTGACACAATCAGACACACTAAAAAATCTCAAATTCAAGGTTTGATAAGTAAAAAACTTAGTATTTCATTAAGAATCTAAAACAACTTTTTGAGAGAATAAATAAAGAGTAAGAAATATGCAAAAGAGATGTTAAGATTTGTATCAAAAACCCGGTGTATTTATCTTATAAGCATAGCAACAAGCATCATAATTCACAAAGCAATGCAATTCACTAAATGATATTAAGCAAAAGTAGGGAAAACAAAAACAACCATGCGATAAAAACAAATTTGATTTATGAAATTTCAGACTGAGTGACATACCTCTCGCCGCTTCCAATAAACAATGAGCAACTGCACCAATTTCTTAGCTAGACAACCGCTAACGCAACCTTTGACGCTGCCATCGTAGAAGAGCCTGGATCCATAGGCTTCATTTATTCTAGCTTCTCCCTTTTTGCCAATTTCCTTTTTGTATACACATGAAGATTCTATAAATATACTTCCAAACATCATGACATGATGCTTCTTTTGACAAAAGAAAATCAATCAATACCTACCAATATTAGATATTTGTAGAACCATCTCAAATGCTACATTTCACATATTTTTTTAATTTTAAAAAGACGTAATCGAACAGAGTTGCAAATAAGTTAATATTGTGAAATCTGACAGTTAAAAAATGGTTTTTAAAATATGTCAACATGCACAGTTCAGATATTGCTTGCTATCAAATTTTTGGAAACAGGGGAAAGAAACATTGAAAATATTACAAGAGAAATAAGATACAAGTGGTGTCCAAAGCTAACCTTGTTGAGGCTCTGTCATTTCTACATTCACATGCCCTTGTAATTTTTACTTTCACACCTCTTAAGGCTTTCTTAATCTGCTTGAGTCATATCATAAATATTTCTTGGTCAGAAAATAGTGCTTCCCTTTCAAGTTGCCATGGTAAAATAAATTTCTTACCTTGATGCGATCTGCATCCGACAATGGCTTTAAGTGAAACTCTTCTCCTAATATTTGAGCTACAATGTCAATCATGGGGAGTGGTTCTATGAACACCGTGGATATCATGACATGTCTAGCAGAAAAAATAAATCAGAAGAAAAACAATGAAATGCATTTAAGGGTAAATTTTTGGTAGAACCAGAGTTCGAAGGTTGAATGGAACACTGACCAACATTAAGTGATAATCCCATCTGAGTAGCCTTTACACTTCGATAGAAGCCCGCCAAGATTCCACGCCACCACTCAGCTTATGTGATTAACTGCCGCATTAACTGCCTCTACTAACAAGTTATGACAGATAAGTAAGACTTGCCCTTATCCATTTGTGGTAAAATACAATTTTTCTTGTAGTGAGTGCATACAGAAAAGTTTACCCAATAAAAACAAGAGAACAAGTAGCTTAACATTGACAAGCAAAATTTTTGGGACAAATACGTACCATTTTAAAAATATTGGTTCTTAAGGTCATTCCTTGACAACCGCACAGGAGCAACCAATCATTTTCCAAGCTTTTCCCTTGGAATCAATCTTACACAATTGCAAGGAAAAGGCCAACAATAATTAGCACGATAAAAACAAAAGAAAGCTAAGAAATAAACCATGATCTAGATAAGTATTTCAAAGCCTAACCAAGTAATAATTGACTAATAAAATGTGATAGCCATAGAATTTCACAAAGGAACAATCAACCACACTTACACCATATGCCAGTGACTTCTTGAGCACAGGTTGCAAGACAATCATGATGTTCATTGGCTCACTTGGAGTTCCAGCTGCAGAAGAAGCAATAGGCTCAACTTCTGTCCGCTACATCAATCTGAGACACTACATGGTGTATTAGTCTGAAAAGCAGAGGCTTGAAAAGATATAAAAACTCCAATTAAACAAGCTTCCAGTGCATCCATTAATTCCTCTTGGCTAGCCACCTCAATAGCCCAATCTTAAATCTTCAAAGCTTACACAACACTATAAATTGAAACAGGGTCACCTGCAGAATGAATAACAACTCAAATATTAAATAAACAAAGGCATTCACATTCATATACTCGTGACACTCTTCCTCGAGTAGTCTATCTTCATTAAAGCTCTACCACTTAATCAAATAAATTTTTTAGATACAAGAGTATAAAATCAACATTTTTCTGGTTGATAAAACTTAAACCCTAAATCACTTTTTTCATAGAAATTAAACCTTCTTATTG
This sequence comes from Vicia villosa, assembly GCF_029867415.1. Taxonomy (NCBI): domain Eukaryota; kingdom Viridiplantae; phylum Streptophyta; class Magnoliopsida; order Fabales; family Fabaceae; genus Vicia; species Vicia villosa. The sequence goes on along the minus strand of NC_081186.1, from coordinate 49,908,820 downwards.
TTCTATGTTGCTACAATTGATTGATAGATAAGGAGAAAGAAAGAGGGGTCAAATTTTAGTTAGTTTTAGGGTTTTGTAAGAAAGAGTTGAAACATTGAGAGAAACCATAAATTTCTATTAGAGAAGATATAGAGAGGACGAAGCTAACCAAGGTCATGATAAAGACGAGGGCGGCGGACGGTTTATGGATAACTGAGGACGGTGAACCGAAAGAAGGAAGGTTGTCGGTGCAAGAGGAAGAATTTGAGATTCATAAGCGTGAAACAGTATGCGTTTGAAAGCTTTCTCATTTTTTAATAGGTTGGTACTATAATTCTATTTTTTATTGAATATGTATTGATATTACTGTTGTATTATAAATACTACTATTATTAATATAAATAATAATAATTAGTAATTATTATTATTATAATTAATTAATAAAAGTGAAAAGGTAGGGAAATAAAAAAAATGAGAAAATAAAAGAATAAAAAGTAATGATTATGATGGGGTAAAGTAGTCGCGACAGTTTGTTCAAACAGTCGCAAGTGTGGAAAGAGGGCGGCTCTTTGGTAACAGTTGCAATTATGTTACTCAACATGCCAAAAAATCTGCGACAATTGGGTCTAACTGTCGCAGTCCAGGAATAAGGGCGATTTTATGGTAACTGTCGCAATTATGTTACTCAACATGCTAAAAAATTTGCGACTGTTGGGTCTAACTGTCGTGACAACTGTCGCAGTCCAAGAATAATGGCAGTTTTATGGGAAATGTCGCAACCTATGTGTCGTAAAACTCATTTTTTCTTGTAGTGACTGTGTGTAAACTTATAATTTTGTATAATTGTCTATCCTAGATTAATACTTTTGTAAATCAATTGTTCATTTTAAAGAATATATATATATATATATATATATATATATATATATATATACACACACACACTAGCTATTTGGTGCAATAAAATTATCTTTCATTGGTTAGAAAAATATGAAAATAGTGACTTAAATGTGGTTTGTGTGATGTGGAAAAAATATGAAAAATAGCGACCTAACTGTGGTCTGTGTGGTATTAAAAACATAGGAAAAATTAGGTAAAAAAATTACAGCAAAATAGGAAAAACACCCTGAATTCGCTTAAAAGTAGCAAACATATTACATCAGGTCATTGAGGAAACAAATGTAAAAACATATATATTACATCGGGCAACAGCTAAAACCGAAGTAAAAACAATATATTACATCGGTCCTTCTATGCCACCGATGTAAAATATGACATAATTTTTTTAAAAAAAATTGAATTATTTTTCACATCAGACATATGAATTCAACCGATGTGGTATGTTAACTTTTCACATCGGACAGTGACCCGATGTAAAATGTTTTGGATTTATTACATCGCTTGGATTTACATCGGACCCAGACCCGATGTAAAAAGTATTTTTCGCCCAATGTAAAAATTACTTTCTGCACTAGTGAAATACCATCATTTAGGGAAAACATGGAGATTGTTGTCACTTCAACCATAAATGCATGGTGCTTTATTACACGATAAGTCAATATTTATGCTTTAACTTTTGCTTTACATATCACTTTTACCATTTCCAAATTAATGTCTTGTCAGTTTTGCTTGACATGTCTTTAGGTTTATTACTCATACAAGATTAGTAAACAAATAAAATGCAAACTAATGTGCAGACTGATATTTATTTACTTTTTAAAATTAGACAGCCAGTTTGGATTTTCTTTTATCTTATTGTTTAAAAACTTCGATTTGACTAACATTATTATTATCAAATATCTTCAATAAAAACCTAAATAAAACTGCACGAAAGGGATGTGTTATATTTTATACTAAGTGAAATTAAAAATAATAAGACAATTCTATATTTCACCTTTAACAAGTTGCTGAGGAAATGAAGCTTATGGGATGCTTGTCTTCCATATGAGGACATATTTCTCAAACTGTTAACTCCTAAACAAATCGGATTGACAGGTAAAAATATTCATTATTCTTAAAATATATGCAGCTAAGCACATCAATGGAACATAAGCAACTATTTGGTTGTTCTGTCTATAACACTCTAAAGGATTCACCACAGATAATCATGAGATCTTTAAGAACAATTACTATGCATCCATTCTTATATAACACATGAATCTAACCATCGTATTGCCTAACCTTAGGATGTTTTTTTAATTTTGAAATAGATAATAAAGTGATAGTGGTTAAGTTACTCACCTTAGTTTGAAATGCTAACAACGATTGGTATGAATGATGGTCATCTCAATTCAGGAGAACATCATAGCAGAAACATGATAAACATTCCTCTACTAAAGGTCAATTTATATAATTATGAATATGTTACCAGCCTTACAATAAATTCGGTAGGTTTAAGTCATTTATGATAATCCAACCACCAAAGTATGTGTGTTTATTTATTAAGAAAATGTGCCTGTCATGAACTTTAATATTATTGAATTCTATATGAAGGATATTGGTACATTAAATGCATGGTAAGAGGGATTGTCAATAGGACAATATGTGCATAGTTATAGATTAATATCATGTGGATTTTAATTACACCTTCTAACTCTATTAAAATTAAATTTGGTGGTTTGTTGTAGCTCTCTTAAAGTTGCAAAATACGGACCCGTTTGACAGAAAACGTAACGCGAAAAAGGCACGATCAAGAAGGTCAATGCTTTTGAAAGAGAATCGTTCCAAACGTCAAAAATACAATCCTCACCAACAGTTGCCGCTTGATGCAATTATTAATACACCAATGTCATTGACGCCGAGGCAACCTTTGTCCGAGTTGACTCCATCATTTCAAAATATTACTACAAGAACGAGAATTTCTGGACAGTCAGTTGGTATAAGTGTAGGTTTTGAAGGTTCGGAACCTAGCGTAACAAGACACGCCTTTAAAACAAATATAAGGTCCCGACCGATAGATGAATTGGCAACAAATCTATTTTCAAAATTTGCATCCAGTTCTACAGCGAAGGAAAATGAGGGATTTACTCCTTCCTCATTGAAAGCTAATCAAAACCGGTCTCCTCATGAAAACATCGTCGGTGAAGCTGGAAGTTCTTCTACGATACACCAACTTAGTTACTCACCTCTATATATTTCTCTATGAATCCCTTACTTGCTTATCAAGATAACACATTTAACTATTTATTTTACTATGCTATTGGTGGCTGTCCCATTAACTTGTGTGTCAAGTTAAGCTTGAAACAAATTACTCAGGATGCAAGATAATTCAAAGATGCCCCATGAAAGTGGATTATATTTTTGTAAACTAATATTGTATAACCGTTAACTCAATGTGTAACCATTAACTCAATGTGTATAGGCTTGAAAGTTGATTACATCCCTGTTTATAATGGTTTCCATGGTTTTATTGTTAACAGCTTACCACTAATTCCCAGACCAGTGCGAGGTAGGCATAAGAATCACTATGGAGTTCCAAATATGGCTAGGAACTTAACCAGAAAGTTTCCTATACCGGAAAGAGAGGAAGGGCATCACACAGCGAAGGTGAACCTCGGTTACACCGGACAAACAAGGTACATAAGTGCCCTGAGATTGCAAAACTACATTGCTTCCCACCTTACCTGAAATAATCTTAAAATTATATTATGTTTTGACCTTAACTTTTTTTGTCGTCCGTTGTTTAATCCATGCTGTTTTATATGAGGCAGTAATCCAACAATGGTAGAACAACAACCGTGCCATACAAACCACACATCACCTGCCATAGCAAGACCGAGGTATGGGAAATTCGCAACACCTTACTGTTTTCAACTATTGTTTAATAGTTTAGGTCCAAGCTTATTGCACGGACTAGGACCTGTTTATTTTCAATATATTAAGTCTCAGAAATAGATTATGATATGTGGCTTGATCTATAGGCATTAATACTTAGTTTGAGGATGCTTATAATTTCACTTAGTTTGGCTGAACTCAAATTCACGTTTTTTCTGCTCAATTTCGCTAGGTAACCTTAATTATTTCAAAAGGGTTCTATACATTGTTGCTCTAAAAATAATATGTTTTAAACATTGCATCCAAGGTTAGTTTTTAAAACACCCGTATTATAAATGGGTGTAAAAAACAAGTTGACTATCAAATTTCAGTTCATGCATGACAGGAAAGTAACCCTGCCAAACATGTGGAAACCTCGTAATAACCTACAATTTAAACAAGAATAGGTGTCTAAACCTTAGCCTGTTTTAGGACTTAAAACCATATGAAATATGTGTAGGAATACATACTATATTTCTGATATTCAATAAGTTCTAAATCAGAGATGCATATTATACGGGCTTGAGGTTTTTCATCAAATTGGGCAAGACATTGACTGGAAATGTAACTAACTAAACTTTAACACAGTTGTGTTGATGCTCCCAAACGACCTAGAGGCAGGCCAAGAAAACAAATGCGTGATCCAGAGTCGGGGCTGAATTTGAATACACCGCGACCCAGCCAAACGAGTAGTCGGACGCAACCCATTCCAAATCATACACCCGGACCAAGGTACCAAACATGATGTCCTTCATTTTATACAATGCCTATTGTTTTAATATAACTCATGCATGCGTTGTTTCAACAGTAATGTCATTAACACACCGCCTCCTGCTCGCCAAATAGGAAAGATATCCAACAATCATGTTTCTCACGAGGTAACGCAAATGTCACAGTCCATGACCAATCACCATCGTAGAACGGAGCCATCCTGTCCTATTTTTACACCTACGATTAATATGGATTTTAATAGCGACTCCGATGAGGACAGCGACTACGACCCGTTTGCAGGTATTTTTGATAAGTGTTCTATCACTCAGAATTTTATTGAATAAACCTATTTTAATTGTAACTGTGAATAGAACGTGTCAGCCAATTAAACGACATTGTCTCATGTCGGAAATTCCTGTGTATGTTTATTACAGCATACCTATCCGACGAGGAAAACTGTTCTGACTCAGAAGATCTTGAAGCACCATTTACAATCAATGACAATGCAACCGGAAATTCTGAAGGTAAAGATTTTTTCTCCAGCACATGTTTACCATTCCTACCAATATCAAACCATTATGCTTTCCTTATCTGAATTTCCTACATTCTATGCTTATGTAGAATATTACGATATCGGTTCCCCTCTTATCGAATGTTGTTATTGCAAAGCAAGGATGTGGTATCAAGAAAGGATGCACAAAAGTACACATTCAGCTAAACCAAAGTTTATGATGTGCTGTGGTAACGGCAAAGTTGAACTACCGATGCTAAAACAGCCTCCTGAGCTACTTGCAAAAAATTTATTTGATCACGAGAGTATAGTTAGCCGGAAGTTTCAACAACAAATCCGACTATACAATATGATGTTTGCATTCACATCACCGGGAGCAAAGATAGACAATCGTTTTAACAATGGTCGCGGCCCTCCAACAATGAGGATACAAGGTCAAACGTGTCATCGAATTGGAAGTTTGCTGCCTCCTCAAGGGCAGAAACCAAAATTCGCACAGTTATATATATATGACACGGAAAACGAAGTCGATAACCGGATGCATGGACTTAGGTAATTGCCTATGAATACTCACTGTCTCATGTTTTACATGACTTATATAATTAGTTTCGTTAATACTCACGGTCACTTATTTTACATGACCTATATTATTAGGCCTATGCATACTCATTGTCACATGTTTTACATTTCTGATATCATTAGATTGATGAATGGTCTCTGTCACGTTTTTTACAAAGCCATTCAAGTTATGTAAAACTTTATTCCTAATGACAGGAACAAGGAGAACATTGATTCTGATGTTGTCAACCAGTTGTCCAATATGCTATACGAATTCAATCCTCATGCAAAAAGCTTTCAAATGGCGAAACAATGGTTAAACAATGGGGAAACTCAAAACCTCAAGCTACGCCTCATTTCTAATCGAGCCACCGATGGAAGGGTATATAACCAACCTACTGTGTCTGAAGTTGCAGCCTTGGTTGTTGGTGATATTGACACGGCAGAAATGCGTGATATCATTATGCAAACAAGAGGTGGGGGACTTCAGAGAATCAACGAACTGCACGCTGCTTACATGGCTTACCAGTATCCTTTGATTTTTCCCTATGGTGAGGACAGTTATAGACCTGATGTGGCTCATAGGGACTTGCCTGCCAACAATAACAGCATACAAAATAGGCTCACAATTCGGGAGTTCTTGGCATACCGAATTCAAACCTGGTTAAATGAAGCTAAGACTTTATTATCTTCTAGAAGGTTGTTCCAGCAATTTCTGGTCGATGGTTACACAATGTTAGAGTCTGAGAAACTAGAATGGCTACGTAAAAATCAACCAAAACTTCGAGTTTCCAAGTACAACTCTTTAAATGAAGAGGGAGACCAAAGTCAAGCCCAAGGGAACAGCATAGGTAAACGAGTGGTTTCGCCTTCCTTATTTGTCGGAGGTCGTAGGTTTATGGATCAATTGTACTATGATGGAATGACTATATTCAGTAAAGTTGGATTTCCTGATTTGTTTATTACCTTTACATGTAATCCAAATTGGCCTGAGATTCAGAGAGTACTTAGACATCTTCATTTAAAACCTCAAGATCGACCGACTATCATCTCAAGAGTCTTCAAAATCAAGTTTGATCAATTGCTTACAGATTTAACCAAAAAGGGTGTTCTTGGCAAAGTACTTGCCTGTGAGTTTATTCTCCCCCTTAACTTTGATGACATAATATTGTTTATAATTTATAACAGTGATTCTGAATTGTTTATGCTTTTCCAATTGTAGATATGTACACCATTGAGTTTCAAAAGAGAGGATTGCCTCATGCCCATATTTTGATCTTCTTGCATCCTTCAAACAAATATCCAGGTCTAGAAGACATTGACAAGATCATTAGTGCTGAAGTGCCCCATCCCGAAACACACCCTCGGTTGTATAGTTTGGTCAAAGCTCACATGGTTCATGGTCCTTGTGGTTTGCCAAATCCCAAAACACCTTGCACGAAAGATGGGAGGTGCACCAAGTTTTACCCTAAGAAATTTCAACCTACGACGATCGTGGACCAAGAAGGGTATCCTATTTATAGGAGAAGAGACAACAAACACACAATTGAAAAAAATGGACTCATATTTCACAGTGGTCATATTGTTCCTCACAATCCAAGTTTGTTGTTGAAGTACGAAGCCCACATTAACATGGAATGGTGCAACCAAAGTACTTCTATCAAATACCTTTTCAAGTATATAAACAAAGGATCCGATAGAATTTCTGCAATCATACAAGGCCAAGATAAAAACAACGTCGACGAGATCAAACAATATTTGGATTGTCGATACATCTCCCCAAGTGAAGCATACTGGAGGATATTTTCCTATTCTATACATGGCAGAAAGCCAGCTGTAGAAAGATTGTTTTTCCACATGGAAGGTGAAAACTCTGTGTACTACAAAGACTATGAGCAGGTTGGTGATGTGTTGCTCAAACCAAGTGTAACCGAGTCTATGTTTACAGCATGGTTCGAAGAAAACAAAACTTATGAGGAAGCAAGATTACTAACTTATGGGGACTTTGTTTCTAAATTTGTTTATCATAAACGAAGTCGAAGTTGGAAACCAAGGAAACGAGGGTATACCATTGGTCGACTCATTTGGGTTCCTCAAAGCACTGGCGAGTTGTTTTATTTAAGGATGATGCTCACTGTCAAAAAGGGTCCTTTATTCTATCAGGACATCAAAACGCTTGACTGTAAGAAGCTAAAAACATTTAGAGATGCATGCTTTGCAATGGGATTTTTACAAGACGATCGTGAATTTGTCGAGGCCATCAAAGAGGCACATCAGTGGGGTTCAGGTCATTTTTTACGCAAACTATATGTTACCATGTTACTATCTTCATCGATGAATAGACCCGAACATGTTTGGAGAAAGACTTGCATGTATTTATTAGATGGCATTCTTTATGATCAACGAGTCTTCGCAAGAGATCAAGGTATTTAATCTTGCCTAAATTTTTAATCGGTGTTTCCATTTTTTATCATATTATTTATCTTCATCCGTTTGCAAATTTATTGGATTCCCGTTTTCTACTTATTACATACTGTTTAATACAACTCGCCTAACTATTTTTTCAAAGCCTATCTTTACTAAACCAATATTATTGTAATTACATACTGTTCAATAGGGAATTTCACATATAATGCATGCAGTTTCATTAGGGAATTAATAATACTTTATTTGTTGTGTTCAATAAGTTCTTTGTACTCAAAAGAGAATGCTAAACCATGGAGCTTTGCGTCAATAGGTTCTTTGCGTGGAAACTGTTAGTTGCTGCGGCTGTTTTCAATATTGCAGCCAATGGTAACTTAAAAAATGGAACAACTGAAACTTTGTTTACGTTAAACAATAAATAGTGGCTCATTTACGAATACTGATGCACCTTTATTAAATGTAACCAAATGTAACAAATATTAATGAGTTTCTGTTAAACAATACAAAATAAAACATTTCGAGTTACTTCATAATTTGTGTTGAAACATTATTACAGCATTGAAACTTTGCTTTTGTTTAATTTTTATCATAGGTTTGACAATGAGTGATGCCGAGCTAAAACAACGGACACTCATGGCTATTGAAACACTATTGCAAAATAATAATCGAAGTTTGAAGAACTTCAAGACAATGCCATATCCGAAAGATTATGTCGAATCCTTTACAGGAAATCGACTCCTTTATGATGAACGGCAATATGATGTTCTTGCTCAACAACAACTTTTTGAAAGTCTCTACGCTTCTCTTACAGGTAATATCACCCGTTGTTATTGCAATTTAAAATACTTCAACTTTCTATAAACATTAACAACTCTCTTTGGAAACATCTCCTTGATATAGATGAATAAAGAAGCATTTTTGAGGAAATCATGGATGTTGTAGAAAAGCAAGAAGGCGGAGTTTTTTTTTTTATATGGCTACGGTGGCACTGGTAAGACCTTCATGTGGAACACTTTATCAGCAACACTTAGGTCTAAGAAAAAAATTGTTTTGCCGGTTGCTTCAAGTGGGATTGCAAGTTTGTTGTTACCAGGTGGTAGAACAACTCATTCTAGATTTAAGATTCCTGTCCCTACTTTAGAAAATTCTATATGTAACATTGAAAAACAAGATGATCTTGCTGAGCTTCTAAAGATGACAGATATAATCATATGGGATGAGGCTCCTATGGCTAACAAGTTTTGCTTTGAATCACTCGACAAATCCTTGAGAGATATTATGAGTGGAATCAGAAATGCATCTAAAAGAGTTTTTGGAGGAAAGGTTGTTGTGTTTGGAGGTGACTTCAGACAAATTCTCCCTGTTATACCAAGAGGTACTAGATCTGATATTATCCATGCAACAATCAATGCGTCTTACATATGGGATCATTGTAAAGTCTTGAGGCTTACAAAGAACATGCGCTTACAAACTGGTCAGCCTACTTCTACAGCTGATGACATAAGGAGTTTTTCTGAGTGGATTTTAAAAATTGGAGATGGGACCATGTGCGAGCCAAATGATGGCTATGCTGATATTTGTATTCCAAATGAGTTCTTAATTTCCAACTTTTCAGATCCGATTAAGGGAATTGTTGAAGATACGTATCCTGATCTCATTCATAACTATCTTGATTCCAATTATCTTCAAAGTCGTGCTATCTTAGCTTCAACAATTGAAGTAGTTGATGATATCAACCAGTATATAACAAACCTTCTTCCAGGTATTCAAGTAATTTCTGTTAATAATAACAACATTTTTTTAAATCAAGATATAAACTATTGTTGGCCATACATTTTCTCTAAATATAGGTATTTTTCAATTGTTGTAGGAGTAGAGAAAGAATACTTTAGCAGTGATTCTATTGATAAATCTGATGCAAATAGCTTTGATGCATATGAGCACGTGACACCCGAGTTCCTAAATGCTCTTAAGACTTCGGGATTGCCTAACCATTCAATAAAGTTAAAAGTTGGGGCCACTATTATGTTAATGCGCAACCTAGACCAATCTGAAGGTTTGTGCAATGGTACAAGGCTAACTGTTACCAGGCTTGCTGCTCATGTCATTGAAGCTAAGATCATTTCTGGAAAAAATGTTGGTAACTTATTTTATATTCCTAGAATGTCTTTGTCCCCTTCACAATCACCATGGCCATTTAAACTTGTGAGACGCCAATTTCCAATTATTGTTTCCTTTGCCATGACTATTAACAAGTCTCAAGGCCAATCACTTGACAATGTTGGTTTGTACTTGCCAAAAGAAGTTTTTAGTCATGGACAATTATACGTGGCTATCTCAAGAGTCAAATCCAAAAAGGGATTAAGGATTCTTATTCATGACAAAGATAAAGAACCTATGCTCTCTACCACCAATGTTGTATTCAAAGAAGTGTTCCATAACATTTGAAAGGTATGTTTTTGAAAATATAAACTTATCATGCCATGACAACATTTAGGAGAATTGGAGGTTCTTTACTTCCACAAAATATGATTTTTTTTGTTTCCTTGCTATTTCAGGTCCAAGCATCCTACTCATTTTGGAGAATCATGTTGCAGCTTTGTTTTCCTTTTTATTATTCGTGCTACATGTTTTGGAGATTCATTTGCATATGTATCTCGAGTATTACATGCAACAAAATTGTATAAACTATTAACTATCATTCATATGTTGTGACTTTATCAAAACTCATCTTATTGGAACAATGTCTTTGGTTTATAAATCTTATTTGTTAGCATGTGCGTTTTATATCATTGGATCATTTTTTTTTTATCGACGAAAAGTAAAAATATTACCCGTGCGGCAGCACGGGTTTCTTACTAGTTGTGATTATGGTAATTACTCTTTAAATATATGGTATTAACGAAATACTAATGTCATAGTTTTGATCAAAAAGTATAGAAATTTTCTTAAGATTCAATCTCTATTAATCTCCGTAGGGATCTGTGGAGATGGGGGGAAATATTCTCCCGTGGCGGAGATTGGGGATGGAGAATAAATTGAGAGTGGGACGGGGAGCAGGGAAGCATCCTCCGAGCATTCCCTTCCTCGTTGACATCTCTACCCCCCCCCCCCCCCCCACACACACACACACACATTTTTGTAAACGGGGCGGACATATGCCCATTCGCCACCCTAGTAAGAATTACTACATAAGGCGATGATCACAAAGAGAAAGAGATATACAATTCATAGAGCATCTAACTGAGACATTATTGCTCTTTGATGGTAAAGTTATCACTGATGTAGTTTTACGAGTATAATATTCATGCGGTTCATTTTAGATCAATTTTGAAAATCAGTACAAAATTTGACTTGATCTAAATGATTCTTATAAAAGAGAATCCAAATAAAACTATTAAAAAATTTACAATTTTCAACTTTTTATTTAAATCAGTTTAAATTTAAATATGAATGTTTTTAAGTATCTCATTTGATTGAGGATGACTTGAAAAATGTAGAGGGAATTTGTTAAAATTAATAATAGTGATGGTTATCTGCTAAATTCATTTAAGAAATATATATATATATATATATATAAATATATATATATATATATATATATATATATATATATATATATATATATATATATATATATATATATATATATATATATATATATATATAAATATGACTCATATAGTAGTAATTACAATAAATTGAGAATAAATATAAATATAAATGTAAACTGAAAATATTTATAAATAGAAATTCAGTTTTTAAATAATAATAATAATAATATTAATAATAAATAATAAAATGTTATAAATATATAAACATAATAATAAATAATTATTTTAATTATTGTAACAAAAAATTATTAATTTAAAACAATTTATATACAAAGTTGATATAATTAACTCATATTATTTTTATTTAGGAGTTTGATAAAATTTAGCGGAATAAAAAGTACAAAAACGGAATGGAAAGTAAAAGAGATAAATATGTAGTAGAAAATTTTACTTGTATTTCAAAATAAACTAAGTGTTCAAAAAATTCAGTATTAAAATTATGTCAGACGTATTGGTTGAAAAAATTTAAATATAAACTTTAGGTTGATTTTGTTTCATTACTTTATAAAATATTGAATTGAGTCATTAGAATAAAGGAGAATTAATTCAGATTTAAGATTAAATTATATTTTTTATTTTGTAACAAAATTTAGCCTATTATAAAGGAGAATTGAAATATATCATTGTAACAGAAATTATCTAACGATAGTTATTTTAAATTTAAAAAATAGCTCAATAGAACAAAATAAATTCATTGTAACAGATTATCGAGATTTTTGGATCAAATCTTTTTTAAATTGCGATATATGATAAGATATTATATGATTCAGTTTTTAATTTTAAATCTTCATAATCATTATAAATACACACTTGATGAACACTTAAAATCACAACATTTATCAACACATTACAGAACAAGAAAAGAAACCAATGTCCATGAAGAAGAACACTGCAGAGTTACAAAATCCAGAAATTATGATGCAAAAGAAAGCTATGGCTATTGAGAAGATCAATGCATATATGCAAAAGTTGAAAACAATGGAAAAGAAATTTGATCCACTATCTCATTTTTCTTTGCATAGAGTGTTATCTCAAGAGTCTCCACAATTTTATACTAAAGATGAGTTAGCACAAATAAAGAAAATCAATCACATTGTGTGTCAAGAAGCAAACCTCCCTCTTATTTCACAACGTAATGTGAAAAGAGTAGAAGTCAATGATAAAAAAAGGTGTCGTCCAAGTAATGGAGATATCATGTATGATGAAGAAAGAAGAGTGAAATCAAAGTCCGCAATTACGAGGAAACCAATAATTCGCAAGAAAGAAACTGTGCTATCACTGCCACCAGAATTGCCTAATCATGTCAATAACATGATCAAAGTGTTGAATGGTAGTGATATTAAATATATCATGTGCAAGGAATTGTATAAAACAGATCTCAACCCTAACAACAATCGTCTTTCAATGCCAATTTCACAAATCAAGTCTGATTTTCTTACAGAAATAGAAAAAACATCCTTGAAAACAAGGGATCAAGAAGGAAAACCGTTTGGTTTAAAAGTGACTGTGCTAGATCCTTGTTTTAACGAGTTCTCACTGTCTTTGAAGAAGTGGGACATGACGAGTACTAGTATTTATAATCTTCATCCTGGTTGGACACCTGTTTTGTTGAAAAATAACTTTAAAGAGCATCAAAAACTTGACATTTGGTCATTTAGAGTTAACGGCAAGTTGCACCTTTTACTCAACAATAACGAGTCACAAGAAATTGAAAAAGGTAAAGAGCTGAAGAATTCAACTGCGGTTTCAAAAACGGAAGAATAATGAAGATGTTAAAGTGCGGGGATTGCTAAGAATATTGATTAATTTTTTTATGTTCATAGGCTTGATGTTGAGTTATATTCTTGAATATAGTAGACTTTCTGCTTTTTTCAACCAAAATATATTATACCATCAATGGATTTAATTTCTATGCTCTTTTTTACATGTAGTTAATCATTATTTTTAATTCAAATTTTAATTATAATTTTTTCCATTTAAATTTGGGGCACATCAAATGTTTTGTCAATGCAGAAGAGTAGTAGGGATTTAAAAACAATCATAAGTTATCAATTGAAAACATATAGACTCTTAGCCATATTTAGGGAATTGCTTCTCCGTGAGGGTTTCTAATATGTAGCTTCCTTCAACAAAAAAAAAACAATCACGTAGGATTTGCAGCCTATTTAATTTAATTTTTAATTTATATGTAATTAATTTTTGAATAATTGATTAATATCTAATTTATTTTAACATACTTTGTTTTAGTAAATTTAGTATTTTTTTTCAAATAAATATTTTTTATTATTATTGTGCAATACCTAATTAGGTACGAATGATACAGAAAATGAGTCTGTAATATCTAATTAGATTGAAATAGAAGAGAATTTCTTTAAATACCCCTCTACCTTCTTGAAAATCCGCGGCAAAATTTTCAAAATGCCCCTATATTTCGGAGATGCATCTCCGAAATCACTTTTTTAGAAAAAAAAGTTAATTTCGAAAGTGCACTTCCGAAAACACAAAAAAAAAGTGTTCTCGAGAATGTATTTTCGAAAACACAAAAAAAAAGTATTTTCGGAGATACATTTCCGAAATTAACATTTTTTTAGAGAGGGTGCCTTCGGAGATGCATATCCGAAATATTTCAATTTTTGGTTTTTGAGTGTTTCGGATATGCATTTCCGAAAATTCAATAATTATTAAAAATTTAAAATTAAGGTAAATTAATACTATTAATAGTATAATTAATTGTATTAATTAAAATATATTATTAAATATATATCATTATAATCAAGATATATTAATAATAATATTAACCTAATAAATATTTAAATTAAAATTTTATTTTTATATAAAAAACTAATAATAATAATAATATAAAAAATATTTATTTTCTATTTTTTTTTATGATACATAAAAGAAGTTATTTTCTAAACTAATTTTCAAAAACAATTTTATAGTTATAAAAAATCATTTTATAAACAAATATAAATTAAAAACATTCTAAATTATATAAAATTATTTTAATTTTCAAAATTTCCTAAACAATTTTAAAGTTAAAAATTATTTTACTAACTTATATAAATTAAAAACATTCTAATTTCATAAGTAAATTTTGAATTATATAAAATTAAATATATAATTTATTTATTCATTAAATAAAATTAAGACAAAATATTCTTTTAATTTTTTTAAGCTAAATGAAAAATGATTTTTTATCATAATTAATTATTAAAATAATTTTTATAATTTTTATTTTTATTTATTATTTTGAAAAACTATATAATTTGAATTTTATATTAAAATATGAATAAAATAGTAAATAATTTTATTCTTATTTGATCTCTTTTATTTTAAAATTTTGCTGAATAATTATTAATGTATTTATTTTTTATATAATCATAATTAGTGTGTATCACGTATAGGTTTAGTAATTATTAATATGAATTTTATTTATTAATTTTAATTGAAATTATAATAGAAATATCAACCGTATAATTATCATTATTATTATTTATAATTTATAAAATATATCAATTTTATAATATATGAATTAATCAATATCCTAAAAAAATTTAATTTTTGGGATATTTTCGGATATGCATATCCGAAAAAACCTCTGACCATTTTTTGGGTGGTTTTTTCGGATATGCATTTCCTAATTAATCAAAATTCTAATTTTTTTGGTGTTTCGGAGATGCATCTCTGAAATAACCAAAATCCTAATTTTTTTCGGAGATGCATCTCCGATTTCTGGATATATCTGAAAAAATAATTACTTCGGAAATGCATTTTCGAAGTAGGGGTATTTTTGGGTTTTTGCTGGAGGTCCTCCTCATAGTGAGGTATGTAAAAAAAAATCTCAAATAGAAAGAGGATAGTAGAAATGACTAGAGGGACATGAAATCTGGCCCGGTTAAAAAACAACTTAAATGTGATATAGAGAAATTTCAAAAAATAAATAAAACAAATCACTTTTTAAATCCTGACACAATAAGCATAATTCAGCGAACTCACATAAATCCTGAGCAAACACACAATAAACATAATTCAGCGAACTCACATAAGGACGTGAAACTCAATTGTAAAACAAAAAATAGCTTGTAGGTTGATGATCATCAAATATAGATTTGTGAGAGCAGCGAATAAATCCGGTCTCCCTTATAGAAATATGTCCATATACCAACAACCCAACCACTCCGTCAAAACACGACAACATCGAGCAACAACAACCATGGGAGAGTTGCGGGTCAGCAGCAGTTCGACGGGCGACAGGTCGGCATTTTCGAGTCCGTAGTCGTATTCGGCGAGTTTTCGTGTAAATTTTAATTGCGGTGACTTTTCGCAATTATTTGGTGAGTTTTGAGTCAGAATTAAAAATGATTTTTTGAATTGTAAAATAAGTTATTTTTTATCATGGCAGAGTTATCAATAGAGTTACTAGAGTAGCCATAGAGTTGTCAAAGATGTTTTTTAGTTGATTAGAGTCATTTTTTATTTATTTTAAGTTCCTATAACATGTTTAAGTTGTCAGGGTTGTTTTTAATTTGTTTAGAGTTATATTATTACTTTACTAAGGCCGTCAGCCAAAAGAATTAATTTTGAGTTGTCGAATTTGTAGAGTAATGCTTTATGAGGTGTTTAGAGTTAAAATTGAGTAACTCTGACATGTTTTTGAGCTGTATTGATATGTTTGTGCATAACAATATGTTTTTGTAAACATTTATATAATTATTAAGTTGCAATTGTATAATATATTTGAATTGAGTAATTCAGAGAGGAATTACATTGGTTACCTTTCATTGTGAAATTTGTTGAGTATGAGATACGAGTATTCTGTTTTTGTTGAATATGAGTTGAGATCTTAATTTTTGTAGTTTCTCTAAGATTGACAAGCATTTTGGTAAAACCAACCTGGTTGAAACATGTTGAATATAAAGTAATATCATTCAGGTTTCAACATGTTGAACAAGATGTCATAACATTACAGGTATGACATCGTGTTTATTGAGGCGTGTGAGCTGAAGCTGATCTCTCAAGTATATCAATTGTTTTATTAGCTACAAAATATTATGGAATATTCGGTTAGCTGATGTGCATCCAAGATTTATTCAATTAGAGATATTTGGTGGTTTTCACAATCTTCATAATTGGAGACAATTTAGGAAAGATTGGATAGAAAACCTATTTTCTTGGAGATCAAGCAACAAACTTTGTGCAGCCTCCTTGTTGCGGTTTTAGGCCTAATTCAGTCAATACTAATGCTACAAATAGACTGGCCTATACCTGGTTTTAAGTGGAACTGGTAGTTGTATTTTAGGGTTATAAGAATCATTATTTTGTTAGTTGTGCTGTAAGTTCCATATGTGTGCATTCACAAACATGATGGTGTGGTTTAATCTCCGAAGTTGTTAAGTAAGGAGAGAAGTGTCGTTCTCATAAGCTTTTAAGCATTGAGAATTGTGTGTTTTGGAAGAGTGTCTTCTACTATTTATTGTTTGTGTTGTTTGTCACAGGGTGTTGTGATTGAGGGGGTTTGAGGAGGGCCTCATACCTAGGTGAGTCTTAGGTAGAAGTCATGGGAAGGGTGGTGATTAAGTGAGGAGTTGTAAACTGGGACTGTTTAGCTTCGAATTGATACTATCTGATATTGATTTCATCCTTGGCTTGGTAGCCCCCAAAGTAGGAAGGTTGTTCCGAACTGGGTAAACAATTCCTTGTGTTATTTATCTTTATTCACTATCTTCATTACTGCTGCAGTCTTGTTCCATAATCGTTATCAACAGATATTTGTGTCATGAATTCTCATTCGACATCACATATCTGGGTGAGATCTAGGGAGGTTACTTTCTGGTATGATGGATAAGGAAGGAGGATTTTTGAACAGACTACAAGTTCTGGATGGAAGCAATTATGACTACTGGAAACCTCGTATGGTGGCTTTCTTGAAATCCATAGACAGCCGAGCTTGGAATGCAGTCTTGAAAGGATGGAAGCATCATGTTGTTATAGGAGCAGACAAACAACCCACTACTTTCCTAAATCCTGAAGAAGACTAGGACTAAGAAGAGGATGAACTAACTCTTGGAAATTCTAAAGCCCTGAATGCCATCTTTAATGCAATTGACAAGAACATCTTCAAGTGGGTGAACACATGCGAAGTTGCCAAGGACGCATGGGAAATTCTCAAAACTGCTCATGAAGGCACATCCAAAGTGAAGATGTCAAGACTCCATCTACTAATCACTCAGTTTGAGAATCTAAGAATGAAGGATGATGAAAGTATTCATGAATTTCATATGAATGTTCTTGAGATAGATAATGCGTCCAGTGCATTAGGAGAAAAGATACTAGAAGAAAAACTGGTAAGAAAGGTGCTCAGGTCTCTTCCAAAGAGGTTTGACATGAAGGTGACTGCCATTGAAGAAGCTCAAGATATTAATCGAATGAGGTTGGATGATCTAGTAGGATCTCTCCAGACATATGAATTGAGCATCAATGATAAAGCTCAAAAGAAGAACAAAAGCATAGCTTTTGTTGCTAACACTGAAGGTGGTAGGGAAGAATGTGATATGGATTCAGAAGAAGGAATATACAACGCCATAGTATTGCTTGGGAGACAATTTAACAAGGTGATGAAACAGATGGGCAGGAATCCAAGATCAAATGTCCAGAACAACTCATCTGACATTCACAATTCAATGATGCTGGAATAAGAAGGTCTGAAGAATAGTCTTCTCAAGAAAATTGGTATCAGATGCATTGTAATAGAGGAGATGAATACATTTCATACATAATAACATTGTGATTGATTATTGTTCTAATTTATTTGTGCGATCAACAAATGATATTGTTGAGTCATCCTTGTTGTTTCTCACCTAATGTTTGTTTTATGTGTTGTTCCTTACCCTAATGCTATAGATATCTAGGTAGAGGAGCCTTAGCTGTTGTTAAGTTGGAGGATACTGTAGTGGCCTTCTTCATGATTTATCACTTTTGAGTTTATTTTAGTTTTGCTTGTTGCTCTAATTGTGTAACACTGGGATGGCTTATCCTTTGTTTTGTGTTTTTAAAAGTTGTTGAACTAATTTCTTTATGTTTTTAAATGAAGTTGATTTTATTTATGAGAAAATTAAAGTTGTTTTGAGATTTATTTCCGCTGCTATAACATGATTTGAGAAAGATGTTTGTGTTGAGAAAATGTGACACTCTTTTGAGTAAACTAATCTGAGTTATTTTATAAATTAAGTGTTTTAGGTTTAGGGTGTTTCATCTAGTGCGCATGCTCAAAAAGTGGTTATAGTACATATTTATCTACTTTTCTATAATTTTATTTGAAATTCTCATGTTCAATTTCGAATGATCAATAGGGTGAGTCAAGATAGATGATCACTAACCCCATTTCCTGTTTTTATTATCTGTTAATTTTATTTCATTTGTGTTGAACCTCAAAATATTTGATCTCTTTAGCTACACACCGTTAGGATAAAAATCACTACTCAAACTCATCTCCCTGTGAGTTTGATCTTAGTATATTACTTTGCATTATCGTGGACTTGTGGTTGCAACAATGTTGTTGAGGATTTTGTGTATCACAAATTCAGTTGGAACAAGTATATTTTACTGGTCCTATATGTTGATGACATATTGCTTGCCACAAATGATATAGGTGCATGATGCATGAAACCAAGAAATGTCTATCAAAAAAATTTGAAATGAAAGATCTTAGTGACATCTCCTTTGTATTAGGAATTCAGATACACCGAGATCGATCTTGTGGTATTCTTGGATTATCACAAATGAGATATATAGAAAAGATGCTTAAAAAATTTGGCATGCAGCAATGTAAACCAGGGGATACTCTAATTTTTAAGGGAGACAAATTTAGTCTCAATCAGTGTCCAAAAGGAAACTTAGAAATTCAAGAAATGCAAAAGATTCCTTACGCGTCTGTTGTAAGGAGTCTGATGTATGCCCAAGTTTATAGACATCCGAATATTGTGTTCATAGTTGGGATGTTAGGCAGATATTTGAGCAATCCAAGAATGGATCATTGGAAGTCGGTCAAAAGGGTTATGAAGTATTTAAAGAGAATAGAAGATTATATGCTCACATATATAAGGTCAAACAAGTTGGAGATTATTGAATATACTGAATCTGATTTTGTTGGATGCCAAGATAGTAAAAGATTCACTTCATACTATATCTACATGTTGACTGGTGGTGCATTTTCTTGGCACAATCCCAAACAAACTCTTATTGCTTATTCCACCTGACTGTAGAATTTATAGCATGTTGTAAGACATTTAACCATAGAATTTGGTTGAGGAACCTTGTCACTGGGCTATAAATTATGGAAGGAATTGAAAGACGGCTTAAGTTATATTGTGACAATAAATCATTCGTCTTATATATTCCAATAATAATAGGAGTTTGGCTAAGTCAAAACATATTGACATCAAGTTCCTAGTTGTTAAAAAAGGTACAAAGTGGATAGATTTCCATATAACACTTAGGGGCAAACTCCGTGATAGCAGGTCCTTTTACAAAAGATCTTTCACCCAAGGTCCTTCATGAGTACACTGCTCACATGGGTGTTTTACAATTTGAAGAATCTTTAATTTAGTGGAAGTTAGTCATTTATGAATTTTGTGTTATATGTTTTGGTATTATGTAACCATGCTCTAATTTGGGATATTTCCCCAAATAATAAGGTTTGATATTCAGTTATCTACACTTTGTACACTAAGGTTATTGAATAATCTCACTAAAATAAAGTAGGAGCATTTGAAAATTGACATGTACATACCACATTCATGTGATTTTCATGTTACACATTTCATGATGAATCTACGTCATATAGTTGTGTCGCTATTAGTGATCGTTGATAGGTTTAGTTATGATTGATATATAACGAAAATCAATTTAGTTTTATATACTGGCATGACTAATGGACGAGACAATTTGGATATGCCTGAAGTATAAAATAGAAAAAAAATTAGCTCATAAAATCTAACACGTATGTAAAGTTATATATGTGACAGTGAGAGATTGTTAGAATGTTGGGTCATAAATTGTAACATTTAAGGGCTTTAAATAATATTAAGTCTATGGCTAAAAGCATAAAGGTTGTGAAAGGTAAGGTTACTGGGTAGATACCATAAGTCAATATCTAATTTGATGAAGGGTCAAATTAAAATATTAAAAACTAAGAAATAAACATACGATTATATATATGGGTTATGGTTCCCATTTGTAGAGCAATTGAAAAACATTGTTTATTAGTATTCTCTCTTCTTCCCATCAGAAGAGTTTCAAAAAATTCTAGTGAACTCTGCAAATCAAAAGATCACATACTCGCAAATCTTCAGCAATTTCAACACAAACTCATATATGCTTCTACTTCCATTCTCTAAATAATAAATAAATTCTAGTATGGATTTAAGGGATATGAATTGATGAATTATCAACTCATATGATTAGCTTAAAATGTTGTTCTTGATTTCAATTATCAACTCATATGAATTGTCGTGTTTAAAATTTAATGCAACATTAATAATTATTTTCAATTATGCTTTTAACTATTTATTACAAAGAGAAATGCTAAAATAATAATTGGTTAAGGAATTACAGAAAATTGACAAATAATTTCATTAAAAAAAGTAATAATTTACTTATTGTGTGAGTATGTGTAAATAAACTTAAAACAATGCTTAAACAGAAACAAAGAGGCAGTAAGACTAAGACAGAACTTGAAAATTTTGATATCCTATCACTTAAAAAAAATGTCACTATTATTAGCAATGAAAGCAATGTTTGGACAACCCCTTAAACCACCAGCAAGAGTGAATTAATAATGCCTAGTGCAGATTTTGGCCGGCACTAGGAAAACCACTTGAGGTATCAAGCAACTATAAAGTTGCTAAATGCACCTCCATATTTGGTTTGTTTAGTACAAGTCTCTGTCAAATTTTGTTTTAAGAATAAGTTGACCATATACGGCAGAGTAATGATTTTAACTAGCTTGTCACATCATTAGCCAAAGCTAGAATAAATCATAACTTGCATCATACAAATAGACATTTAAAAGCACATTTATAAGAACATCACTTATTCAGATCAACCAATTTGAGTCAAAAAAGAATGGCTTCATTTTCAATAGAAGAATTCATTGGAAATGGAGTTTTGAAGGAGTTGCTCCCAAAACTGTTGGATGAAGGCTGGGACGATGTGCCAACACTGAAGATTATGGACTCGGACGACATGAACTCAATAAAAATGACACAACGGCAAAAGGTTGGTTATTCTTATCGCCAGCCTTCATCAGACACAAAACAACCTACATTAGAGTATGCTATTATTATTTTTCGATTATAGTCCCTTTCTGAATAGAACTTTTATCATTTAACAGCTCCAATTGAATCTGACTGCTCTAAACACTCACTTTAGATTGTAAAGTAAGTAATACCAACTATAATATTAATGTTTCTAAGTCTTTATTTTCTGATTGCATAGGACTCAATTGGAATAAGGTCATACCTGCACGATCGCGGATTGATGCAATATGCAGATAAGCTAGAGGCTAGTGGAAAAAATCTGCCAGAGCTTATGAGTTTAAGCAGCACGGATCTTTCTGCTCAGTTTGACATGAAGAGAGGCCATATTGTCCGTTTCGTAGACAGAACAAAATGTGATGATTCCTTTAAGTTACGGGCAATTATGGCTAGGAGAAGAAGTAGCATGATGTATAGACATGAAAGCATCTCAAAGAGTCTTGCATCTAACGGGTCCAGTAGTATGATGAGAATGCAAATTAGAAGTAATACAATTACTACTGATAGATCAATTGAACAATCACTTACTGAGCTGAAGATTAAAGATGGATATGTGTTTAAAGGAATTGTGGCTTCTGAACCAGCTGAGCCTAGAGCATGTGGCTGTGTGCAACCTCCTCCGGTCAGTGACCAAGTTGCTCCTTATGCTGCTCTTGAAAATATTTCAGTTCAGAAACTAACTCCAGAGTATAAGATAGGGATGGAACCATTGGTGAAAATGAAGACACCTCCAATGAAAGCTGCAGAACTGTGGCGAGACAAACCAGCTATTTTCCTTTGTCTCCGACGACCAGGGTAAATTCTTATATTACTCTGTAACTTCCATCATTGCGTTAAAAGCTATAAAAGAAACATTAAACACAACAGGGATGAACAAAACCCAAAAGTAGAACAAAAATATAACTTTAAGCTATAAAATCTGGTGTCATTAGTTCCCCTTGAACATGAAAACAGGTGCATCATGTGCAGAGCAGATGCGCATAAGCTCTTCTCCAGGAAACCCATATTTGATGCACTAGGAGTTCAACTATTTGCAGTTGTTCATGAATACATGGAGGCAGAGGTAGTAGCAAAAAAATCAACTTCGATCATTTATTCTTTCAACTAACTAGTATTTACTTGGCTTATTATCATAATGGTGTAGATAAAAGATTTCTGGCCACGATATTGGGGTGGCGTTGTACTTTTCGATCGGGGTAGGGATTTCTTCAAAGCTCTTGGAGGGGGGAAATTGCACAAAGAGAAGTTTTTCTCGGGATTTTTGCTGAACCCCCGAGCAATTGCCAATTACAAGCGTGCAAAAGCTACAGGATTTGAAAAAAACTTTAGAGGGGAAGGAGAAATAAAGGGTGGACTCTTCATACTAGGGAGTAGAAAGACTGGCATTGCTTACCAATTTATTGAGAGGAACTTTGGTGATTGGGCACCTCCAGCTGAAGTCATTGAGATTTGTACCCAGTTGCAGGTTATTGCTCTTGTGTTTTCCTGTCAATACGATTATTTATCCCCTTTAATTGACAGTCTTTAACCAAATCTTCTTGAATCTCATGCAGAAACAACAGCAAGGTCAAAGTGTACTAGAGCTACCTTGAAAGGAAACAGTGACTGCACATATTGCATGTGTACTCACTACAATTATGTTCCTTGAAATAATTCCATCTCCGTTACAGTCTTTGTACAACTTATTAATATGAAAGTCAGCAGTTTCTCATGCAGCCTGAATGGATCAATCAACAGTAATTTAATTCCAACGTAAATTGATCCAATAGCCTAATGTTTTAGTTTTTGCTATCTGCTCTTGAAGTGTATTATAGATATCAATAGAGCATAATTGGGTTACTAAGATACATATTCGTTAAGGGGAACAGTAATCTGAACGTGAAAAACTGTCTTATTTAGAGAAAAACAAAATCATTATCTCCAAAGATGCATTTGATGGTTGAAATTATAGGGAAAAACCAACCAAAGTATAACATTATTAAGAGATAAGATCTGAAAAAGAGTCTGTAAGGTACATGCACCTCTAACCTTAAAGTAGGTTATGTTGGGTTAAACTCAATTCTAAGATGGTATAAAAGTTTATCATAGATTCACCGGACAACCCACTATATTATCCATGCACTAAAACCCATTAGTGTTGTGCATAAAGGACATGTTGTAAAATCTCAAGTGTTACACTAACTAGAGATAAGACTTTATAAAATTGTTTATAAAAAATGGGCATCTCTCATCTTAAAACTTGTTTTAAGAGGTTGAGCTAGGCCCGACTCTATGAAATGAATAATTAATGGGGGATATGAAGAATTTTAACAGACACAAATAAACATAATGCTACCCCATGTGCAGTGACTTCAATACACGATCACCAAAAGTCTCCACATGAACACGTTCCATCTTTAAACAAGTGGAACCGGGCTGCGTCTCTTACAAGAATTTCTCTTTGGGTGATCTTAGATATATATTTAGTTGCATTGTGACAATCCCCACAAACCCTCAGATTTTTCACTACTCGTATCGGCAGACCAGGAGGAATAAATAACAATCCAAAGGCAATTGCAAGCTTTTCACTATGGTGATTCAGCATCTTTATTTTTTCTGAATCCTCAACATCATGCAGAACAGAATTCATATCAGGCACATAACCCTCTTTAATCATTTTGTAGTTCAACTTCTCTAGCTCCGAATAAATTTGATCTGAAAATGGATTTGACTTATCATCGGCAGAGAAAACGTGCACTTGGTTCTTGTATTTGATCCAGCTGCATCCCGGTTCCTTTCTGAGACCCTTATCTCTCATGCCTTTTCTTAATCTGGCAACTTCCTCCCATTTTCCTTTAGCAGCATAGACGCTTGAAAGTAAGACGTAGCTAGCAGTGTTATGTGGATCTAATTCCATAAGAAACTCAGCTGCCCACTTGCCAATTTCCATGTTCCCGTAGAATCTACATGAACTTAACAATGTTGCCCAACCAATTGCATCAGGACTGAAAGGCATATTGTTTATAAAAATCTTTGCTTCTTCCAACCTCCCAGATCGACTGAAGAGATCAATCATGCAGGTGTAATGATCTTGAATAGGTACAATCCCATGTTTCTTAATCATCGATTCGAATATTTGATTTCCTTTTTCCACTAATCCTCCTCTACTGCAAGCTGAAAGTACCCCAATAAATGTAACCTTGTCAGGTTTCAAACCATGCGCTAACATGCTTTCAAACAACCTGATTGTTTCGTTGGCTTTACCAAACTGAGCATATCCAGAAACAAGTGCAGTCCATGTGACTTCATCTCTGAAGCTCATTTCACTAAAAAGTTTATGGGAGTCTTCAACGCTTCCACATTTACCATATAAAGTAACAAGAGCATTGGAAACGGTAATAAAAGAAATTAGGCCAGAAATGAGAGCTCTAGCATGGAATTGGGCACCCTCTTCTAGGCTGGCAAGGTTTGCACATGAACTAATTACACTTCCAAAGGTGAAATCATCTGGCTCAATCCCATACTTTTGCATATCGCTAAAAGTTTTAACAGCTTCTTCACTATAACCATTTTGTCCATAACCCACTAACATCGCAGTCCAAGATACAACATTCTTGCAAGTCATCTTTTTGAAAACTGTTTCTGCTGATTTTATATTCTTACACTTGCAATACATGTCAACAAGAGCACTAGCAACAAATATGTTATCCTTATAATCTGTCCTAATAATATAACCATGAATCTGCTTGCCTTCTCGTAAAGCCGCAACACCACCACAAGCAGTCAAAACACTTCCAAATGTATACTGATCCATCTCCAGCATCTCAAATGTCATATCTCTGAACAAATCAACCGCTTCTTTATCCAACCCATTTTGAGTAAACCCCGTAATCATTGACGTCCAAGAAATAGAATCCCTCTTCCGCATATCGAAAAACAGTCTCTTCGAATCCTCAACCCTACCGCATCGCATCAGTCCCGTTATCAACGTATTATACATAACAACATTCTTCTCAGGCAACTCATCAAAAACCTTCCTTGCACAAACTATCAACCCCATCTTCGAGTACATATCAACCAAAGGACTCCCAACAAAAACATACGTCATAAAACCAAACTTCACTACATGTCCATGAATCTGCCTACCGAATTTAACACAGCCTCTTTTCGATGCAAGTATAAGCAAAGTCGAGAACGTAATCCGATTCAAATTGAACGACCCTTCACTCAACATCAAATTATAAGCCTTTACAGACTGATAAACAGAGCCACAACCAGCATAGCCCGAGATTATCGAATTCCACGACACCCCATCTCGTGTTGGCATTTTATTAAACATGTATTCCATCTCAGGAACAAAACCCAATTTGGAATAAGCCGAGAGAATGGTGTTCCAGGAGTATAGATTCGGGTGAGGTATTTGATCGAACACCCTGCGGGCATACGTGATGGAGTTGAGTTTTGCATAGGAGGAGATGAGGTTGTTTAAGAGAAAGGTTTCTGGGTATGGAAAGGTTTTGATGATGTGAGAATGGAGACTTTTTGCTTTGGTGAAGCTGCAGGTTTCGCAGCAGAGTTTGAGTAAGGTACAGTAGTGGTTAGAAGAAGAGTGTGATAGTGACATGTAGTTGAAACTGAAGAATTGTTATGTGGGGTGGAAAGAAAGGATTGTGAGAATGAGATTGGCATGGGTTGAATTGTTCAAGTTTCGATCATGAATGAGTTGACTGGTTTTGTTTGCAGAGAAGAACACGGTGAGAACATATATGCCGCCAACCAGTTATTTAAAAATCAAGAATCAAAATCAGAAAAATAAAAGATCATCTTTCTTTTTCAAACTTTACTTGTATAATATTACTATCATTTGTATGTAGTATAAATTATCCCTTTCTGAAAAATAAATTAAAATTACATATTTAAAAGTAAAGAAATTCAATCATTACAAAATTATAAATGACTTTTTCCTTGTAAAGAATTGTTTATTTGGTTGTGAAGTTTGTTTCTGGTATGTAGGTCGAAATAAAAGGGGTGATACTTGATACTTAGACACTTAAATTAGTGAATATTGGATGTGAGAGGTATTTAACTTATAAAATTGTATGCATCTTGATTTTATGTTGTTAGTCTCTTATATAATGGTTTTATAAGGTTTCTAGAGATCTAGAATATTCTGATGTAAACTCTTCGTCTAGATAGACTAATTATATAGTATCATTTACTATGTTCTCTGACGATCCTTCTTCAATCATACATTTGGATCGAATGTTATTCTAGGACGGTCCACGCTTGTTTTCGAGGTTCTAAAACCTTCCTTTGTTCTATAGCTCTTGACGTCACCTGTTTGACATCACGAAGGTATGCCAACATAAAGGCCTTTTGCTTTATTAGGCTTCACATTTTTGGGCTTCATATGTTTCTGGCTTGTGAGTATAGTCATGGTACAGACGGTACTAGTTGCTCCTCAAACTTAGTCTATTGTCTCTAGGGTGTGGCTTGCGATCATGTATTTTCTTTACCTCCACCTTCACAGCCTTTGATTCATTTTACCTCTATCATGTTTAGAGTTCTACTAATTGGTCTTTTGTTTTATCATGTTATGGGGAATATGCTTGATGTAGTGTGATTTATTTAAGATGAAGTTGATGAGCTTTGGTTTTGGATTCTAAATTAATTCTTATATGTTGATTTATGAGTCATTTTCTCGGTCTTTATCGAACATTTAGTAGTGGAAAATCGTGATATGGAGAGCCCTTATAGGAAGAGAAGGTCAATTTGAGTTATTATGATTCTCTGACTTTGTCGCTTAGTATGAAGTATTGTACCTTTTATCATGCTGATTGGTTATTGTCGCCTCGTGTCTGAGGATTTTCTTTAAGCAAGATTTTTTTCGCTCATTCTATACTTTTTTATTTTTTTAGGTTTTTTGGAATCTAACATTCTTAGTTTTTCTTGTTGCTTCAACTTCTCATCTTTATATTCTATGGTGAATCTTTTTGGATGTGTTACTTTACATAGTTTCGAAGATTTCTCTTTGATTTTTTGCACTTTTCTCATTTTTTCCAATGGCGTTGATGGTTTTTTGGTCTTTCATTTTCGTGTAGTATTTGTAGGGATTGAAATTTTTTAGGGTTTCTAAATAATATTTTCTTGAAAACTAGCATATGTGAGGTTTCAACCTGAGATTATGTTTAGGAACTCAAGATCCGTAGGGTTTGAGCATATCATTTGTTAAATGCTCTGAATTTGTAGAGTTTCAGCATATAACTTATTATAAACTTTTAATTTGTAGGGTTTTTCAATGGAACATTGTTATAATACACCTTTTTTCCTTAAATAGGTAACCATAGGTATTTTTTTGGTTTTCTCCTGGTGGATTCACCATCCCAAAAGAAATTAGGCATCTATGTACCAGTGTAAATAAAATGTATCTAGGTTTTGTCTGTCCATTTACTCAAGTCTTAAAGGTTTGTGGCGTCTTGATGCTCGAACCTTCTTCTGAAAACTCGAGGATTGAGCCATGATCTACTCAATATTAGGAGTAATCAGATTATTGAGATTAATAAATGAGAACCTAAAACTAATGATGACCATCGAGTCTTGAGTTTTCTAAAAAAAAAAAGAAAAATGAATGTTAATCCATCAAAATATAGCAATGGAGATTCAACAATTTGAATTGCAACTCGACATGCACCCCTAATGAAACAAAATACAAATTAATCAAACATGAAAATGGAAAGGGGGATCACAACACTCTATACAAGTAGATGATGGGATGCTTGAGATATCCTTACAATTGTAGACTTGATATATGTCATGGTGTAGGTATCGTAAACATATTTATGCATGAACTTAAATTGTCGCATAAGCAAGTTGTTAAAAGGATCTTGAAATATCTCTAAAGCACAATTAACTATGGTGTTCTTTTTCCATAATCTAAAGGCCAAAAGAGGTAAGTCGACTAGTTTTTATGATTCAAATTGATGTGGAGATAAATTGAAAAGATAAGTATAATAAAATATGTGTTCAAACTCTTCAACTCTCCAATTTCATGTTATTCTGCCTCCAATTTCATGTTATTACAAGAAGAAGACTGTTGTGGCATTATCATCTTGTAAGGCTAAATACATCACATCTTGCAATGTAACATGTCAAGATATCTAGTTGCAATGTTTATTTGAAAGAAAAATAAAGAAATGGAACTCATCATGGTCAAGAAATGAACAATCAACCATTCTAAAAATCCCGTAGTTCACGAGAGGAGCAATCACATAGAGACTTGGTTCTATTTTCTAGATATCAAGTAAGCAAGGGTAAAATCAAGTTGCAGATGTCTTAGCCAAATCACAAGAAAATGAGAAAGGTGTTTAATGTATTTAACTTACTATAAATTAGTTGGAGGGAATGTTGAAATATAATTCAAATAAGTGACTTATATGTATTACTTGCATTGTCAATTACAAGTTAGTTGATGTATTTGCCTCATTAGTGCTTGTAAATCAAATTCATGAAGTGTATAAGTAATTGCAATGTGATGATTAATGATAGGGTTAAATAAGTTTTTGGTCTCTATAAATATTACAGTTTTCATTTTAGTCCCTCCCTGTCTTTAGGCTAGGGGTGATCAAAACCAAACCAACCCAATAGAAAACCGCAAACCAAACCAAACCAAACCGAAACCGCAAAAAACCGCATTTGGTTCGGATTAGTTTGGGTCATCTTTTAACAAAACCGCACGGTTCGGTTCGGTTTGCGGTTTGTATTTTATAAACCGAACCAAACCGAATCAAACCGCATTATGTTACAACCTAACTTTTACTTAACTCACATCCAACCCAAACTTAAATCTATAATACCTTAACCTTATGATTAGGAACAATTTTCTCATCCTTACACACATGATTTTAGTCCCGATCTTCTCAAATCTCTAATAGCATTATCGCGCCTTCTTTGCCACATACATCTTCCCTCTTTTTCTATAATCTCTACTTTCTTATATTCTTTCTTTTTCACCTTCTCATTTTTATGCAAATATTCTTTATTTCAGTTTCGTTTTTATGACACATCTTCTTCTTTAATATCTCAACTTTTTTGTTTTTTCTTTTTCACCTTCCCTAATCTCTCGTCTCTTTTATTTTTTTTTCATTCTAATCATTTTTATATTGTTTTATACTATTATTTTATATTTATTACTTCACTTTTGTCTAATTTAATTTTTACAAATTAAATAGAAAGTTGTCGTCAAAATATGACGAGTTTTGTTGTTATTTGATAGTGTATGAATGTCAAAATACAAAGTTATGTTGTCATCTATATGTATATGTGTGGTTCAATAAAATATTTATAAAAAACCGAACCAACCGAACCGAACCAAACCGCATTAGTTTGGTTTGGTTTGGTTCGGATTTTTTTTAAAAGCCAACCGAACCAAACCAAACCGCACGATTTTTTCTCTTGCGGTTCGGATGATTTTTTTCGTCAAAACCGCCCAAACCGCACCGCGAGCACCCCTACTTTAGGCAACGGTTTTTACAAAAAAACTGTTGCCAAAACCAGCTAAACCTGTTGCCAAAATCCAGGAGGGACTAAAAATGAAGCAATAATACTTATAAGGACCAAAAACTTATTTATGATAACTGGAGTGTATAATTGAAGTTCATTCTCTCACACTTCATGCAGCTATATTACAAATTGTATCAAATATGTACATCATTAGTTTATAAAACAATCAAATAAACCTAGTAGAAAGAAAATACTAACTTCGGTGAAACTTTCAAATAACTACTATTTAGTAACATCACTGTCCATTGACTCCAACCATCATTTCTAATTACTACTAGCATATGATGTAGAAACTAAACTATAAGTGTAAAACTGAAATTAATAAAGGATGGTGTTGAGGTAATTTCAGTGCTTGGCTTCTTGCAATGGATTAACCTGATCTGGCTCTTTAAATTCTTCAGTCAGGGGTGTGAATTGTGGTTCCACGCTCCGCCCAAGTATATCGGATGGATTAGCCATGTTAGGTGGAGACGAACGAATCAGTCCTGGTTGAGATGGATGTAATAATGGAGGAAAAGTCATTGGCATTTCTGTTAGAAACCCCGGTGCAGATGACGACGGAACATGTCGATGTTGAAGAATCTGAGAAAATATTCAATTGTATAAAAGGTCAGTCAGGGACATATAGATAAAAGTAAGCTTTTAACTCTCCGCTATGGAAATCAACTAAAACCGTACGTCTTTAGGAAGCAGCCGTTCCATATCGAAATCCACGTGTGAATTCACTGTTGCGAGTTTCATTGATAAAAACTGCCAAGAGGAAGAAAAAGGTGTCAACTTCAACCAGGAAACACAATATTATAACCGTCAAAGATGCTAAAAAGAAATTCTACAGGAACATATGCTGATATCGTCAATGATGTCAAATAGCAGCAATAGCGGTGCTAGAGCGTAACAGAGTTAGAAAAAATAGCTAATGTTCTGTGATACGCTATTTAGTACTAAGTGTTCTAAAATAGAGCCATAGCAGCACTTAGCATTGTAGCGCAGATGGATATGAAATATGATTTTATCCATACCTCAACTTGTTGCTGAAGAGACTGTACATAGTTTATGATTTCATCTAGCATCAATGCCTTGCCAGTGATCTGTAGACAGAAATAACTGAGATATATCAAAATAAAACAATACTCGAAATCCTCGTATGAATATATAAGGTAGTGAGACCTTCCGGTCTCAAATCTATAATGTACCTTGCTACATCCAGGTACAAGATCTTGAAGAAACTTCATCCTTTCACTGATCTTTTCTCTCCTCACCTGCAGTTGAAATCCAAATAATTTGAAATCATGCATCATAACAATTTTTTTCTCATCGCATAAAACTTTTTATAGCATCTTACTCTCTCTGCAAGGCTATGACTGTTTGTCGCTTGACCGCGGCGAGCCCTAACATGTACGTATCCCTCGTTAGGCAGATAAGAAGCTTGAGACCCCTGTTTAGCATTCTTCCCGGAATCCTTGGTTGTTGAAGTTGGCTGCTTCTCTCCCTTCTGCCGTCGACTCTTACAGTTGTCCTTTGCAGTTTCCCTAGGCAGCTCAATAGTTCCGGTGGCTTTGTCGCACTCACCATCCTAACACAAAATAAATAAAATAAAACAAACTCACGTGGACAAAAGGAAAATAGTATCGGCCACAGTTATCAATATCTTCCGATACATGCACGTTGTTTCTATACAATACTAAACCCAATTGTTACGAATCTCTAGTGTATCTATTTAGGATTAGGATACTAATCTCATTTTGATGAACTCCGCTTCATTAATCACGATTTAATAACATCTTTTTTATCGGTAATGCATCTTTTATTCCTTCTATTCATATTAACATATCGTGTACACTAAGAAAAACTCAAAAAAACATACCTGCCTACTTGTTTTCCTTTTCTTTCGGTTTAGACCTTTAATAGAAGGTTCTCCACTTGTACAATCCAACATTTGGGAACCAACATGGCTACCAATGGCAACCCCATCATCACCCTCACCGCTAGACTCGACTCTATCAGCTTCATTACAAGACCCTCCAAGTGCTTGTTTCCCTTCATCCAGAGACATTACAGGACAATCACTTCTTCCATCATTTTCAAGACTTCCATCACATCTAGGATGCTCAACAGATCGAGGCACGTGTAGAGCCATATATTGAGGAATCCTACACGAGTTAACCGTATCTCCAAAACCCCCGGCACTTAAGCACGACATTCGTGCAGCATCAATAAACTCAGAATCAGTTGGAAACTGAGACAAATTTTGAGGAAACATCTCAGGTCCATTTGGTAAAACACCAACCTTATTCATCATAGAACCAGCAAGGTTCCATCCAAATCCTAGTGTTCTACCATCATCAATATCACAACCATCTCTTGCAAAACTTAACCCATCTTTTCCATTTCCATTACTGTGGCCATTAACATCACAAAAAGCAAAGCTTTCAGAATTGGAAGCAAGGTCCAAAAAGTTAGGACCAAATGAATCCACCATTGAGTTAGAACATGAAGGAGAACAACCCATCATAGAATTTTCCATAGAAACCAAACCCATCATAGAATTTACAAGATTGCCACTCACAAACCTCCAATCCAAAGGACCCTTTTGTCCATCTACCTCAAACTCTTCTCTCTCACTCATTTCCTAAACATGTACTATATACCAAAACCAAAGTATCCACTATTCAACCACAAGCTAAGAAATCAAAATCTCAAAACCAAACTGAACAAACGAGAAATACCCAACTCATGAAAAGTTGCACAAACACCAAAAAATTGAATTTTTATACATTTATTTCAAGTTTCCAAACAATGTAGTACTAGATGTCATGTCACACGAGTTTTGCAGCAGAGAGAGAAGAAGAAGAAGGTAAAAAAGGTAATTAAAATTGATGGGTGGAGAGAAAAAAAAATGCGGTCAATGATGAAAAGAGAGCATTGAATTTGAATTGAGTATCATAAATAAATGGCTCCAATTTCAAAACTTAGGTCAGAATGTGCAGAAGGGGGAATAGTTAAGAGAAAAGGAAAAAAGAAGCAAAAGTGAGAAGAGAGAGATAGTACCTATTTGTGATTTGAAGCTACTTTTGGCACACTATTTTAAGGTTTTTAAAATGAAAACGTTGTTGATTTTGGGAACTCTCTTTCTGTTTTTCTTGCAATGGAACCTGCTATTTACTGCCACAAGAGAGAGGGAGAGAGAGCACACAAGGCTGCATTTATACTTACCTTGTGTAAATGCTAAGAAGTAGATGGGTAGAATGAATTTGATAATTTACTCTAAACTAATTTAACTAACTAATTTTAGATATCAATTTCACACTAATGTTTAATGAGAAAATGGATTGTTTACTTTTAATTGGCAAAAATAAAGCTTCAAGTGCAATTTTGGAGAAAAATGTGTCTTGCATGCTGGCAATTTTGGGGATAGAAGTGATCGTGCTAAGTGTCAAATTTTGGGTTTGGCGCGGTTATGGCAGTTTGATGTGTATAAGTGGGAGCGTTCTTAACGAGCTTTGACGGGGTTAAGCAAGGTTTGGGATTTTGAAAGTGTATAAATAGAGAGATCAAATCAGATTTTTTTTAGGGGCGACACAATTTTGAGAGAAGGGTTTCACTATTTCTAGTGTGTTTAAATTATAGAGAGAACTATTGAGATATTATTGGGATTTGTTGAGATATTATTGGGATTGATATTATTAATATAATATCAAATATAATCCAAGTTATGTAAGCCTAAGCTCAATCAGGGTTGTATATAAATAGTTATCATTATTTGTACAATTCAATAATATAATCCTTATTTTCTTTATTCTCTCTATTCTCTCCTTGTTGTCTTGAAAGTTGAAGTATTTGTGTTTTGCTGCATTTTTAATGAATGTTTAGTTTTAGCCAAAATATGCCAAAGGGGAGATTGTTAGTGCTTTTATTGGCTGATTGGCATCTATGTTTGGCTAAAACATAATAGCAGTAAAACATAATACAAGTGTAATCTTGCAAATATAAAAAGAACAAAATAGGTACATGCAAGATGTTATATGGAATTTCATGACATCAACTCATGACATCGCGCCTGTAGAACTGGAAGGAAGATTCAGTTTGTTACTCAACATATACAGGATATTCGTAGAATATTTTGTAATCCTATGTGGCGCAAATTTAAAGGTCAAAAGAATATTGAAGAATCAGATCAGAATATTGAAGATTCCGGAAGAATCAGATCAAAAGATTGAAGATTCAGCAGTTTCTAATTTAGGAGATAAATTAGGAAACTCATGATTAAAAAGACCTTGATTGTAGCAGAAGATTTCTGCAGATTTGTAACAACAAGGAATGCTGCGATTTGTAAGCCCAAGTCCAACTGGGATCAGGTTATAAATAGAAACCTTTGTAACCTAGTTTTAGAGAGCTAGCCGAGTATTTGCAAGATGTAGTTTTTAGGGTTAGTCGTGTAGGTGAACCACCTGGATTGTGGGATGGTCACTGATATGTGATTCTCGAAGCTGTTAAGCAAGAGAAGTTTAGTGTGAATCTCGAAGCCTGTAGGTAAAAGATGTTGTGTTCTTGGAGGAAGCTGTTAAGCAACTTCAGGTTATGTTTGTTTGTGTATTTAGAATGTTGGTAATTAGGTCGTCGATGCAGTGACTAAGTTGTTGACTGCTAGACATCATTGCTATGATTGGGAGTGGAATGGAGATATTCCATATTTAGGGAGAACCTAGGTAGAAGGGTCATTGGGTAGTGATTAAGTGATGAGTTGTAAACTGGGAGTTTAGCTCTGAATTGATACTGCTAATAGTGAACTTCATCCCTGGCTTGGTAGCCCTAGAGTAGGTTGGTTGAACCGAACTGGGTGAACAATTCTTTGAGTTATTTATCTTCTGCATTATGTTGTTTGTTCAGTCATGGATGTTATGACATCATATATAACATCAGGTTCAGAAGTGTTAGCTGTTCCTTTACTGAACCATATAAACCTTACAATCTGGTTATGTTTACTGAACATATGTGATCCCAGGTCTCATTGACTCCTTCTTAGGGGTAATTAAAAGTTGGGGGATCTTTCTGTTCTGCCTCTGCTACATTAATAACAGATCAGATATCTTGACATCGTGAATGACATCCGAGTCTGTCATACTAGAATTTCATGAACAAAAAAGATCAACTACAAGAAGCTTTGCAACATCAGAAGATCACGCACGTAGAAGATCATAAGTTCTGAAGATACAACGCAGAAACTAAACAATTGAAGACAGAAGATCAAGTCATCACAAGCAACATCATCGTCTACAGATGTCATACCCCAATTTTTGACCCTAAGATCATACCTCATTTGCATAACAATCATCAATCAAGAAGTTTCAACTTAAAACTATGCTTGTGATGTTGTGCTCAATTCATCTGCAAGGGAATCATCGAGCACCCATGTTTTAGTTTGTATATATTGTTTTACTAACCAAAATACCAAAAATATTGCCTTGTGCTTTTGTATGTTTGTGTTTTGTAGGTACCAAGTCAAAGTATCCTTCAAAAAAGGCATTTTTCAACAATTTCACTGTGCAAATCGATTTGCATAAGGTGTAAATCGATTTACACAACTATTTCAGCACCAGATTTGCTTCTGCCATCAGTGCAAATCGATTTGCATAAAGTGTAGATTTGCATAAAGTGTAAATCGATTGCACCAGTGCGAATTTGGAAAAATGAAGGCAAATTTCAGCTTTTGAAAGTGTTGACATCATTTGCAAGCATGGGAAGCATGACTTAGCTCTTGTATTTGATTACCTACATCATTTGATCATAAACCCTCATGTGATTGCATCAAGACCATTGGATCTCTTTTTGGCTCCAAATCCACCTCCCAAGCCTAATTCTATTTTCCAATCCTAACTCCAAGCCACAAAATTTCCCAAGCCTAAGTGCTATAAATTGAGGCATTTCCCTCCTCATTTTTCAAGCTTTGATAGCCAAGAAAACTCTTGCTCTTTCTCTCCTCACCTCTTCCAAACCCCTCACTCAAAGCTCTTTTCTTCTTCCATAAAATTAGTGAGTCACATCTTGAACCTCACTAATCTAGAGCTAAACCTCGACCTAAACACTATTTTCTTCATCAATTGTGAGAGATCAAGGCTTGTGGTTGTGTATTCTTAAAGAAGATTCAAAGTTTGTTGAAGATTTGGTAAAATTCTAGATCCTTTCCATAATTCAAGATGTGATCCATTGTTGTTTATGTTTGATGCACCTTTGGTGCTACATTGATGAGTTTTGCTTGCTTACTTGATACATTTTCGTGCACAAATTGATCCAAGATCACAAGGTGTTTGGTTTTATGTTTAAACAAGTTTTCTTCTCTTTATTTGCTGTTTTTTTGAAAAACTGTGTTGTGCAAATCGATTTACATCTGGTGCAAATCGATTTACATAACTGAAAAACTGCGCAGATTTGAAAACAGAGTTATGTAAATCGATTTACACTCTGTGCAAATCGATTTACATCTGAGCAGAATGTGTTTTTTTCTTTTTTTTTAACTTGTTTTTGGTTCTAACCCATCTTCTACTCCATTCTTTTGATATTTTCTTTGAATCACAAGTTAGAGGCCTAATTTTTCTCTAATTTCAATGGACTTAGGGCGTCGATAGGATGAGAATCCAAATCCGCAAAGTTAAGTGATTGAAATTATGGATGAAAGGAGCCTTTGAATGTGGTTCCATCTTTTGTTTCTCTTTATTTTGATCGATGAAAGTCTTAATACCTTGAGAATTCTTATGGATTCTTGGTAAAGACTAGATCACTCACCATTTTTCTTTTCGTGCGGTATTGCTTTCGGAGAGTGATCTACATATCGCTTCTCTCGCATGCATTAGCACATAAAGTTTTGACCGCCTCGTTGTAGGGTGATTTCTACATAAATCACTTGGCGATCTGCTTAACATAGCGCAATATTTCGTGTCCCGAATAAAAAAAGATCAAATATGGAAGAGAATTGTATGCGGTTGATTTAAGACTTATGGAAATTTATCGTGTAGTTGTTATGATTTTATCAAGCTTTTGATAAAGTTCCATTGAATTTAAATCCGAGAACATCCTTCACTCACCATCGATCTTTCTTACTAACTTTGATAACATACTTGACAAGTTTCAAGATGGTTATCTTTAACATCTAACAATTGACTTTAATTTCCGCAATTTATTATATTGCTCTTTATATTTTGCTTTATGCTTTATCATTTCATCATATTTACATTCCGCTATTTTCTCTTTGTCCATTTGGACACTATGTTTATGTTTCCGCTATTTTCTCTTTGTCCACTTGGACCATACTTTACTTTTATGCTAAAACACTAATAAATAACAAAAATCTAAAAAACATTTAAGGCTCTCTTTCGGACTATTGGTTACTATCCCGAGCATTTTGGAGATTCGGACTTATGGACCTAGTACCTCTGGACCCTTATTCTATTGTTACTCTGCTGTTATTCTGTCTGTCTGGCATTGGATTGTTGTCTTTTTGTATGTGCAGGTATTTCCTTGAAAGCCCTTGATGGTTAATTCCAAGGCATTGATATAAGGATTTTACCCGAAAACAGCCGTTACTCTGCCCGATTTTCGTCAGAATTTTAATGTGCTTAATGCAAAGTGGTGCTAAGATAATAAGTTCATTTGGATCCCCAAGTGATAATGTGTTAGTATTAATAGTCCAAAGGATGGGAAATCTACCTTGACTCGTAATGTCAAGTGTTGGCTTCTTATTTCGGTTAGACCGTTCTTTTCCTTAGCTTTTATTTTACGCAATAGGATAGCCTCTTCATCTCCTCCCCTTCTTTAATTTTCAAAATCTTCTCCCTTTTTCAAAAAACTTCTTATGTTTGTAAAACCTTTTTAAAAACCTTTCTTCAAAAATATCTTTTGCCCTTAGTGGCCCTTTTCCTTCAAAAAGTTTAGACACGACTAATTGTCGAAACGAGTGGTTATACCCCACGATTTTGAAATTGATTGATATAATGAGATCTTTTCCGCATGAGAGAGCTAGTGGCATACTCGTTGATTTTATCCGAGTTGGAGCCCTTCTTTCATTTGCGAAGCAAAGAACTCGTTTGTTCTCATGCTCAAGATCAATGGCTGAGTATTTCTCTCCGACGACAATAAAGTGTTTATTCGTTTTAAAACGTTTTTCCCTTTTAAGCGGAACTACATTAGCTCTGACTTCTCCATTGCACCGGGGAGGTATGTAGGCACAAATCTTAATGCTTTGCCGAGCTTATTTTTTTAAAAATAAAACAAACCCTTTTTTAGCACACACGACACAGATTTTCAAAAAGGTTCCTGTGGAGTACCACAGATATGAGGGGTGCTTAAAACCTTCCCCTTGTATAAGCAACACCCGTACCTAAGATCTCTTCTTTTTGTTTTAAAAACAAACTTTGGGTTTTCTTCGTTCTTTTCCCTTTTCCTTTGGAAATAATAAAGCGCGGTGGCGACTTTCACTGAAATATTGAGTCGAGTCAATTCCATGACTTTGATCTCAGATTTTCCCCACTACAGAAAAATGGCGACTTCACTGGGGATCCAGTTTTAAGTGTGTTAAGCCAATTTTTGTTTATCTGTGTGTTTTATTTGTATATATTGTTGCGTGCTTTGTTTGTTTATTTTCTTTTTTCTTTCTGGTGCTCGATGGTTCCTCTGTGATGAGATAAAGTTTTAACCCGAACTTTGGTGAGTAACTTGAGATAGGAGGTGGTAAGACCAATAGTCGCATGTCAGGAGCAATCCTTACCATGAGCGTCATATGGTGGAACCCCAATCAGTGGAGGCCTCATGGAAGGTGGTAGATGTTGTTAAGAACCATCGTAAGAACGCTATTACTTTCAATGGTGAGTGTCCGTAGAAGCTGAATGGCCTAGAACCCTTTTAACCCATCTAAGCCTTTTTAGGATGTAGCGCAGAAACAAGGTCAAGTACCAATTTGAGCTTGTTGTCATGCGATGCTATGCTCAGACGAGGTCTTTTTAGGCATATTATTGGCGCCCATGAGCAATTGTGTGTGCCGGTAATATCCGATAGAAGATTGAAAACTCTGGGAACCTTTGTAGAACCCGATCGGCAGGTACAAAATTCCCTAGAACACACCTTGTGGGATGGGTAGACCCATGGCTCCATGATCGTGACGTCGAACCTTTGAACTTGGATTGTGTGATCTTATGTGACCTAGCGTGCTCTTGGTTGTGGTTGATGCATAAACCATGCATTCATGCATCCATGAAAACTCTTTTTCTTTTGATTTTCAAGGAACTTAGAGGTCTTTCCTTGTAAACATCATAAGTTTCATCAAACTCAATGGATCTTAGGTGTTGATGGGGTGAAAACTCTAATCCACCAAAATGGATGATTGATTTTGATGATAACTTAATCGAAGCTTTAGTCCAATGTTTGAGTGTCTACAATTTACTATCTTAAGTTCCTTGAAACTCAAATAATAATAAAAAAACAAATCATCTGCATTTCATGCATCATTCCGCATTATGGTCTTGCTTCCGAGAGTATTCCCGAGGTTTTATTCAGTGTTCTTCATACAGAAGTGAAAGAATCAAGCTGTCTCACCTATATAATACTCGAGCCAACTGCAAGAAGAAGATGGAAGGTCTTGAACAAGAGAATTGTGAGCTACGTAAAGAGGTTGTTACTTTGAGATCTAGTGTGGAGCGTCTCACTGCTCTAATTGAGACATTGATGACTACTCAGAATCAAAATCAGAATCAGGTTCCTCCTCCCAAAGCCCAAGCTCAGGGTCAGACCACTGTGATTTCTGAAATTGCTGCTACAACGATTCCTGCTGTTCCTGCTGCTGCTACTTAGCAACGTATGCCTAGTGGATATCCCTGGGGTATGCCTGAAGGTTATCTGTCTGTTCCTGAGATGACTCGTCCGTTGACTCCTATCATGGTCACTACACCTCCTTTTGTTCATACTAATCCTTTTGTTCCTGAGCCCATTTATCATAATGATGCACCGAGTGAGAGTGTTGGCATCTACTATAGAATGGATGGTTTTCAAGATCAGTTTGAAGAATTGCAGAAAGAGATGAAAGCTCTTCGTGGGAAGGAATTGTTTGGGAAGAATGTGCATGATCTTTGTCTTGTTCCCAATGTGAAAGTACCTGCTAAGTTCAAGTTACCAGAATTTGAGAAGTATAAGGGAAACTCCTGCCCTCAGGCACATCTGGTGATGTATGTAAGGAAGATGTCCACTCACACTGATGATCAACGTCTGTTGATTCACTATTTCCAAGACAGTTTGACTGGAGCTGCTTCTAAGTGGTATATGGGCCTTGATAGCACCCATATTCGCACTTTTAATGATTTAGCTGAGGCGTTTGTGAAGCAATACAAATATAATGTGGACATGGCTCCTGATAGAGATCAATTGCGAGCTATGATGCAAAAAGAAAGGGAATCCTTCAAGGAATATGCTCAGAGATGGCGTGAGGTTGCCGCCCAAGTGATTCCTCCGATGGAAGAAAAAGAGATGACTAAGATTTTCTTGAAGACTCTTGGTCCATTTTATTATGAGAAGATGATTGCGAGTGCTCCTGTAGGCTTCACCGAAATGGTGGGAATGGGTGTCAGACTTGAAGAAGCTGTAAGAGAAGGACGTCTGGTTCAGAATGACAGTGTATCTAGCATTGTGAAGAAGTATGGTTCATCTTTTCAAAAGAAGAATGAATCTGATGCTAATGCTGTTTCTCACGGAAGGAATAGTCGATCCAAGGGAAAAGCTAGTCATCAACCTCAGCAAGTGGCGTCAGTGACTCCCATTGTGAATTTAGCTCATGTGGCTCCGGCTAGTAAACAGCCAGCAAGACGAAAGCCTAATTTTGATCCTATCCCCATGACATATACAGAATTGTTCCCTACTCTAATTCACAAGAACTTGGTCCAAACAAGGTCACCACATCCGATTCCAGAGAAGATTCCATGGTGGTACAATGCCAATGATACTTGCGCTTTTCATCAGGATGCCCCTGGACACAGTTTAGAAGATTGTTGGGCACTAAAAGTTGAAGTTCAAAGATTGACTTGTGCTGGTATTTTGTCTTTCCGAGACATTGGCCCTAATGTTCGAAACAATCCCTTGCCAAAGCATGAATGAAGATCTATTAGTGGCAGCCCTGAAGTTTGAAAGATGTTTCCTTCAGCACAAATCCAGATGAAGAGAGTCTTCTCAGTTTTTAGTATTCTTATTGATTTCCATTTGTAATATTTCTTGTTTTTCAATGCATTGTTTGCATGTAGAAACTTGTTTATTTTTTAATGTTAATACTAATGCAATGATAATGTTTGTCTTAAAGTAATTCATTCGTTTCACTCATGTTTATTTGTTTTTATGCATTATGATACCAATTGCTTTTGCCAAACTCTTGCTTATGCAAAGATTGGAGGGAGAATGATGATCTGAAAACGCAAAAGTTTCTGGTTGTATGCTTTTGAATAAAACCCTGCTGATGATGTACAGGCATTGTTTCAAATTCCCAAACACTGGAGATATAAGGAAGATAATCCCTTGTTAACCCCTTTGAGCCTTGAAGTGGGAGTTTCTTCTCTAAACGAAGAACCCTAATTTTTAACCTGGGGCAGGGTAGTGTTCAGTTGATTTGACCAAGTGTTCAGATTTCCAAAAGGATTGTGCATCCAAGGGTCGAATACGTCATATCCACATCAAAGGATGGATCATGGGAAACCACAATGGTTATTCCCCGCGCATCAAACGGCTGGAAAATGTGAAACCACAATGGTTATCTTCCATCCGCCAAGAAATGAGGCAGTCATAACCCTCCCAACAAGTCAAGACAAAATCAATGTCACACAATTTGTTCAAATCAAAATAATGAAAAAAAGAAGAAGAAAAGAAGAAGAAAAAAGGCTCGCTAAGTCAGAAACTTGAAAATAAATGACTTAGGCAAAAGTTAGAGCATCCCGCTGGACGATGTAACACCCCTTTTATACCCCAAAATAAATAAGCATATAATCAGAGAATAAGCATGCATATAACAAAAGGGTGTCACATCGATGTTTTCAAAAACTAAAAAAAACGACAGCATTTACTTACAATATTTGATACACCTGGTCATTTCAAATAATACTTCTCAATTAATCATATTTTATCCAGCATATGCATTCACAGCGGAAACTACTAAATACTCATGTATTTCATAAAATGATCCATGTCCCATACCATGATCAAGTCTCAATAGTCATATCAACATAAATTAAAACATAATTCAGAATATTTGACTTAAGAGCCTATCAAACAACAAGTAGTAACATGACAGGTTCTCAAATCAAACGTAATACATAACCGAATAGAAACATGAGTTCAATAACTAGTCTACCCAGTGTTACATGACCAGAGCATCGACTCACTACCTAATCTCCAAATAACTCGGAAGAAACTCCGACTAAGATCACACGCGAGCTACTAACTCCAGAACCTGCATGTCGCCAAACGAGGGCAACATTAAAACAGAAGGGTGAGAATACAAACCATTATGAAGAAAGTATAACGGAATACAATGGTTAAATCAACACTTCAAATAACTAATCATACTATGTATAACCATGTAGATAATAGTAATCAACCCATATTTCACATGTTATCGAGTATACAACAAGCTTGAATAGTATAATATTTCAATTCTACTATTATATTCTCAATTAAGTACACAATCATAGTTATCACATATTCACACATTTTATCAAATATATATTCAAACTTCACTCGTTTCAATTATCAACTCATACACATATCACAACTACATCAACTTCACATACTCAATTATCGCATAATTTTAATGTGACTCAATGCAAGATATGTGACGCTATGCATGTGGTACCGAATTGTGAACCCAAAGTTTCACCGCTTTCCGATTCAATATCTAGAATCCAAGCCACGCTTCCGATCCGGACAAGACCAAAGCCCACCAAACGTAAACATATAGTTTACCGCTTCCGATTCACTTTAGAATCTAAGCCTCGCTTATGTTTCAAAGCAAACCACCTTTGTTCCAAGGCATCCATGATATGAATGTATGTACATTATCACAAATATATGCAATTAAGATCATCTCTACCATCTTAACTTTCCGCATATCACAATAATTCAACTCTATGAATTATCCACCAATTGTACACAACATTCGCAACACACACATCATTAACATATAAGAGGCCAATTAATCAATTACGATTCACAAAATTCAAACAATGTTATTCCCATTAATCATCAATTCTCAACATATATATACACGCATACATGTCATTTTACACAATCACATAATGATTAAATCATCTACTGCCAACAAAACTATTTTTATTGAAAAGGATGTCACGCTAACTTTCTAACGCTCCAAACGGTACTCAAAACGGATTTACGGTTTGAAAGTTATGAATTTGTAAAGTTTTAACGAGAATGTAAACACCGACATCATAAACTGACAACTCTAAACATGTCGGAGTTACGCAAATTAATTATAAGCATGACTCATGATAACTCAAAACAACTTTGACAATATTATTGACAATTCTAACAACTCTATTGACAACTCTCACAACTCTATTGACGACTCTATCGACAACTCTAACAACTCTATTGAAATTGAAAATAACTTAAATTATTCAATTAACTCAAATATTTAACTCCTAAATATTATACTATTATTTTATCATTATTATTATAACTATTATTACTAATTCCCTAGTTAGTAGTATATATTATAAACTTTGAAGAAATATGATTACTTGTTTAAAAACATAAGTTTCACAGGAATTATATATTAAGAAAGTATCAGAATTTCACTATATGATACACCTTATTATATAGAACCCAACCATAATTTAGTATCAATAATTAGTCAGCCCATGATTCCATACATACATACTTCCTTTAGATAGAAAATAACCTAACATTTATTTCTAGTAATCAAGTATAATCTTTATCTCACATTTCTATTGACAAAAGTTAAATAAATAGTAGCCAAGTGAATTAATAATGGAACATGACACACATTATAGCCACAGGTGTAACATATACATGCAGTGAAATGGAACCCATGGCCTCCAAAGAGGTTTGCCGTACGGCACCCCTTTTCCTTCACATTCAAT
Organism: Vicia villosa; assembly: GCF_029867415.1. Taxonomy (NCBI): domain Eukaryota; kingdom Viridiplantae; phylum Streptophyta; class Magnoliopsida; order Fabales; family Fabaceae; genus Vicia; species Vicia villosa. The sequence goes on along the minus strand of NC_081186.1, from coordinate 49,864,218 downwards.
TGCCGCCGACAAGGCTATGGACAACATTAGTAGCTTGGTTTATTTCATGTTTATAATGGAACAGATAGCTAGTATGATTAGTCATGATGGGTGTTTCACATATTGGAATTTAGTAGGATAACTTCATCAGCCAACTGAATAATTAACGAGGGCATAATGAAAGGGAATAGTTAATTCATATGCTGCTGAAACTTCAAATAGAAGCAGAACACGTTCCGCATCTACACGGCAAACAGTGCCGGCTATTAGGAATCCTATATTTTGTTTTCCACCCATTTATAGCATATACCCACCGTAAGAAATTTATATTTCTCACAAGAGTAAATCAATTTCCAGTATTAACTAATTAAATCATTACCATAGCATTTTCATGGATTAAAATTAATAAATCTTAACATGTTAATCTACCCATCATCCCCAATATACTAACCCATAATGATTAGGTATTTTCCCCCTTACCTCTTCAATGTGCTTCAAACCCTAGCCTTTGCCCCTTGTTGTTCTTCCCCTTTCTTCTTCTCTTAGTCTCCTTTCTCCTCTTCTTTTACAAATGAACCAAAATTATGATACCTCTACTCTTCCAACCCTTACTATATTATTCATATTGGGCTTAACCCATATAATTCCATTTTCTTACTTATTAGGCCCAATTGATAAAAATAGAGTAGTTCAAATAAATAATTATGTTCCAACAAATAATATTATCACCCTTAATATTATTTTCCGATTAATCCAATTAAATCCGACTTTATCTCAAATAAGTAAAATCCAATAATAATATTATTTCTAATATTATTTCTCTACATGCGCCACTTTATTAATTCTTCAATTAACCGAATAAATTCTAACTTCACTTAATAATTTGAACACGTTACTCAATAACACCGACAATCCAATTCATTATCAAACTTTGTCCAAATTAAGTAAATAAATCCTTATTTAATTTAATTAGCCAAATAATAAAATTCAGGCTGTTACAACTCTCCCCCACTTAAAATATTTTCGTCCTCGAAAATTCAGTCGACACAACCATCTAAACACCAGAACCACATCCACTCTCTCTCTCAATTCATACCGATACAAAATGTTCTACACTTACGACCACACAAAGCTTCAAACGATGTCATTCCAATATCCGAAGAAAATACCATGCAACACACAATCCTTTCGATGCATAACTTAGCAAGTCTCTTCATCGAATAATCCATCTTCATCGGAATAAAACAAGCACATTTCGTCAACTATCCACACTGACCCAACTCACTTCACAATTACTCGATGCCTCGACAATCTCGAAACAAAATCCATAGAGGTACTATCTCACTTCCACTCGAAAAAAATAGATAACTGTTGCACCAAACAAAACGGTTCCTGACAAATCCAACTCAAATACACGATTCCGGTATATCCCTCTTCATATTTTACCACTACACATTTCCTCAAATTTCGATACATCATTAACACCATGATTTATACTCAAATCTTTACGATGTTCCTCATCCAAAATTCTCTTTGTCCGAATTCGAACCATCAGGAATATAAACTCGATTGCAACATCTCATGACACTATTCTCGACAATCCAAAAGTTATCACTTTTTCCTCGATTAATCAATATCATCTTGTCAACTAATTGCAAAATCCGAGTTCTAACCTTCTCTAATCTTGTCAAAATATCACAGGTAGGCTTCAACATACCAAATTAACACACGAAGACGTCGCTTCACAACCAAACTCAACTCTCTAAATCGTTCCAACAATTTCCAATTCTTGAATCCTCAACATAACTTATAAAATTATTTCCTACTCAATGCATCGGCCACAACTTCACTTTTCCAAGATGGTAATTCAAACCAAAGATTAAAATCCTTCAAAATTCTACTCGTCTTGTTTACCTCATATTCAACTCTTGTGATCACTCAACACATCAAACCTTGATCCAAACAAACAATGCCTCTTACACTCCAAAACAAACACAACGATAAACGACTCCAATACATACATCGAATAATTCCTCTTATGTACTTTAAGTTACCTTGAAGCATAAGCTACCACTTATCGATATCTGCATCAACACACCTCAACTCGAAATCCCATACCCAAGAAAATTCACTTCTTCCAACCAAAACTCATATTCAGAAAGCTTTACATGACCTTCTTCTCTTTCAGCACCGATAACACAATCCTTAAATGTTCAACATGATCATCGTCGCTCTTAGAATCAAATATCTTCAAGAAAAATTACCTCATAGAACATTCTTTCTTCTTACTCAACAAACAGGCGTAACTCTACTGTAACACCCCATATTTTCTAAATTTAATTTAATTGGAAATTAAATTACTATTTGGAATTATTCGGTATTTTGGTGGAATTATTTGGAAAGAATTATGAGATGGGCTATTGGGCCAAGTGTGGTGTTAGTAAAGAGGGGGGTGCTATGTTGGTAAATCCCTTTACTAATTAAAATGTTATTTTCATAAAACATTTTGGAATTTGGGAAAAAGAAAGAAGAAAGAACGTGAAAGAACAGAGGTTCTGGGGAACACGAAGAACCGAAGGAGAGCTGAAGATGGAGAGACCAAAGATTGAGCACTCTTGGCTAAGGTAAGGGGGGACTCTCCGGTTATCATCTATTATTGTGTTATTGGATAATGATGTTGATTAGGGATGTTGTTGAGTCAATTGGGTCGTATGATAGATTTAGGGATTGGGATAGAATTGTATGATGTTTGATCCCTATGTTTGAATCCATGATATCTATGTTGTTATGATCTCAATTGATGTGTAATTGATGTATTACGAAGTGGTTTTTGTGTTGTTTGTGCATTCTAATTCTCCATGTTCGCACCGGTATGTGTTGGGGTGTTTGGGATATATGGAATGCTATTTTTCTGCAGATTGGGGTTTTTAGAATCGCGGTTCGCGCCGCGTACAAAGAGGAGGCGCCGCGAACCTGAAGGTAGAGTTCAGTACGCGCCGCGAACAGGTGACCGCGCCGCGAAGGCGTTGTTCCGATTCGTCCCGCGCCGCGAATGTGTGATGGCGCCGCGTGCTGTGATGTTTTGTGATATTTTATGAAAGTTTAAAGAGGCATAACTTTCTAACCGTTGGTTCATTTGATGCGCCGTTTTGGGCTAACTGAACCTTATTAAACGATCTAAGTGATGATGATTTGATTGGTTTTAGAATGATGATAAAAATATGTTGCTATTCTTGATGATGATGATGATTGTAGCAAATATGTGCTTATTTATATATGATTATTGTTACATGTTTGTATTGGTGATGAGATTATGATATCCATTGGGTGATGTTGGTTTATAACATGTCGTAAATGAATACATGTTTTGTGATTATGTTGATGAGTTGTTATCAATTTATTACATGGTGTGTAATGATGATAGATGTAACAATGTATGACGATGGTAATGATTGATGATTGTGAATATTAATATGTTGTTAATATTAATATGTTGGTTATGGTGGCAATTAACATTACTATGATGTGTATGTTATTGTGATGATGTGGTGTATGTATGCGAATGATTGAATGATGCTTAAACATGTACATACTTGTTGTGACCTTATTGGTAAGAGGTGTTAAGCGAGGTTAAGCATCGGAATGATGATGATGTATAAAGATGTAAGTATGTGTCATGTGTGCATTATTCATAAAACATTTGCATTGGAAGGCTAATTCCCATTGTGCGGAGATTAGCGGGAAGTCATCGTGTGCCCATGTGGGGTGTGAGCGATGAAGCAGTAGTCGTGTGCCCATGTGGGGTGTGAGCGACTAGAGGGCAGTATCGTGGAGAGAAGTCCTGTGAATATGATTCACGAATTTTGGTACCACATGCATAGTGTCAGTTCATACATATGCATACTTTTATAACATGATTGGATGTATTCCAATGTTATAAATATTGATGATGTGTTGTTTGTGTGTTTTGTTGGATTAACGTCGAGTATGATTGTCTGCTTGAAAGATGTGTTCTGTTGATGTTTGTGTAAATGATAGATGTTCCTGATAATCTGAATATGATGAATTGGGTGAATAATATAACTATGATGTGTTGTTATTTAAGATGCAATAATATTTGTTAACTGTGATGAGACTCACCCTTACTTTGATGATTTCAGATTGGCGAGTAGCGGCTTTTGGCTCGGTGAGGATTAGCTCATGGGTCAGTTTGTTTAGTATAGCGTCGGTGTCATGCTCTGATATTGTAACACTGGGGGAACGTTAGATTAGAGTTTTATGATGATACTCTATATGTTGTTGTATTAGATTATGTGGGATATTGCATAGATGATGTTATGCTTATCCGTATGATGAATTCTCCGCTGTGTAAACATGAGATGTTTGTGTATTATGACAGATTGTTCCTTAGTGAAAGCATGACAATGAATTTGTGATAATTTGTTTTAATTAATTGTGACACCCTTGTTTTCATGTTTTACTCTGAATTATTTTATTAATTTCTACGGGGTTTAGAAGGGTGTTACAATAGTGGTATCAGAGCAGGTCGGTCCGTCCGGCCAGTTGTCGAGTCAGTAGAGTTACACGACGGTTGTATACTGTCGGTGTATTATTCCTTGGTATGCGACATGTGAGTGAATCACTGTCGGTACTTGGTTGTTTGTTGCAGGTGTTGGATTGAAACAAGTGGGGGAGAAGCTTCGCTTCTCGGTTATGTTTCAGTTGAAGAAGATTGATTCAGTAGGCTGTTGTTGGAAACAGTGCGAGCGTTGTCGGAGTTTGTTGTTTCCCGAGTTGAAGGTGACTTGGAATTAAGACTTCACTGGGAATTGAGTTGTGATGTGTCAGCTCTGCTGGTGTACTGCGAAGTTGTCAGTTGAGTAGCCTTGCGTCTCGGAAGAGGTTCAGTTACGAGTTTGCAAGGAGGATTGTTGTCGTGATGTTGCAGAAAGCGGACTTCGGCGGGGGAATGCGTCGCTTAAGTTATAAGGATGTTTGGAAGTGAAGAGATACGATGAGGGGCTGTTTGGAATGTGATCGAGTTGAAGAGAGTGAGTTTTGGAGTGAGATTTTCGTATGCAAAACGCAGGGAAATTGCTGAATAGCTGCGGAACTTCGAAAATTCATAACTGGAGTTCTGGACATCCGATTTGAGTTCCGTTTGGAGCGTCGGAAAGCTAACGAGATGAACTTTGCTATAAAAATAGTTGCAGCAGCTGTAACATATTTAATTGTGACAGGATGACGTTGGAAAGAAGTGAAGTTGCGGTTACTCTGGTTCTTATAACTAGACTTGTTTATTGGTACTGCACGGGATGTTAGTGTCAGTGTTGAACGGATTGAAGGAATAATTAGGAGGTTTGTTGAGGAGTAATTTTAAGAATTGAATTTACCAATTGAGGAGTTTTAGATACATCGTATAGAGTGTCGCTGCATGATGTCGGTGTTGGATTTTTGGACAACGATTGGAAAATTCATATCTTGAGTTCCGAGTGTCGGATTGATGTGCCGTTTGAACCTACGAAGAGGAGGGATTGTGTTTTAATTTATGGGAGAGTTATAAATACCGTAGAGTGACCCTATGAGGAAAGGTTCTGAAGTCGGTTATGGAAGCGTGAAACTTGTTGAATAAGAATGCTTACTACCGTGATTGTTGGAAACAAAATTGAGTGTAACATGTTGTTGATGAGATGTTCGGTAATAAGGATGGTTTGAGTGCCGATGAATTTTAGTGAAGATTGAATTAGTAGCAAAGATGGAATAAACTTTAGAACTCTTGGGATCGTATTTGTGATGGCAAAATAACAATAAGTATAAAAGAAGAATTGTAGGGAATTTCTAACATTTGTTGACGTGAGGAAGACTTTGTTGAGATTCCGAGTGGGATGATAATTGGACGTGAAGGATGTAATAGATTTGGATTAAAACCACGAGTTATGGATGTTGTCTTGGTCTTGCAGGTTAATTGTATGGTTCAAAATTCAAAGTGTTTTGCGATTATAAGAGTTGAAGTACCTCTTTGATCAGAAAGGGCTTAATATGAGGAAGTAGAGATGATTAGAGTATATTTTTTTAGGATTAGGATTCTGGTTTGAATTACCATCCTAATGAGGAAAATATTGTGCTATTGTGTTGCGTAAGAAGTCTTTAAATGTGTCGGTGCTAATGATGAATGAGTTGGATTTAATTGGACAATTTTGAGACTTGAATTGGTATGTGAAGATGATCCTAATAGTGTTAGATTGAGTATGCTAGAAGATGACTAGTGGTATTCTTAACGAGATTAGAGAAGGTCAGAAAGATGATGTTGAGTTGATCGATAGGTTGATTTTGAATTACCAAGGTAAAGGCGGTGAATTCGGAATCGACGAGAATAGTATAATGAGGTTGAGTGATTGGATTTGCGTAACTGATGTTATGAGCTTCTGAAGGATATCCTAGAAGGACACCGTAGTGAATTATTGGGCTATGACGATGTTAATGAGTTTGGGTGCAAACTCGGAAAATGGACACTATTATGTAGTAACGACGGTTTATGCTTAAATATGATTTTCAACTAATATTGACAAATTTAGGACTTGATCACCCTAAATCTCTTGTTGGTAGTAGATGAAATCATATAGAAGAGATAAGCTTGTTTTGTTACCTTAATGGTTTAAGATGTGATGGATACTGAGCCGTGAGAATAATCACTCACTATGTTGTGTGAACTTATGAAGAAGTGAATACGAAAGAGTACAATATGGTGGAGGATGACTTAAGACAGGTAATCAGAGTCGCGCAGCAAAAATTGTGATGAGGAGTAGTGTTATGAGTACTACTCGCGGGAAGTAAGGAATTAATATGTCGGAAGCCTACATAGAGAATATGTATTGAGCTATATGTTGGATTTAGAATTCAGTGGATGTAAGGATGTCGTGTCGGAGAATTATAACTCCTTTGAATAATTGCCGAGATGATGAATATGTTATTATGGTTGTGCGTAATTAACGAGTACGTATTCGGCGGAATTAAAACGAAGAGTTGATGCTATGTGACGTTGTGATATTTTTGTGTTGTTGTCAAGGGGTTATTGTAGATTCCAGATATAATGAGGAATTATACTCTATGAAGGGAGAAATTGATTTAATTCTTAGAAAAGAGCGAAACTCAAATCGAGTTGTTTTGTAAGAAATGGTGTATCGAGGATGACGAGCGTGATTATAATTACTTGTGTGTGCACTCATTCCGATGGTTGGAATGTTTAATAGATGAAGTAAATCAGGAATTTGGTTTTAAGTGCGAGTAAGTATTGATGAGTGGTGGATTAGTACCATGGATGGTAAAGAATGATCCTTGAAACGAAGGAGTAAAGAGAGTCGGAATCAGGTAAAACTCAGAAATCTATTTGGTATGGGTGATTGTGATGAGTAGTCAGAGTAGTGCGGAAAAAACGGAATGTAACGTGTTGGATAATTACTGGTGTGACTTAAGAGGAGTCAGATAATTGGAATTCAATGGTATAAGAATACGAGTATTGAGTTCCTGAAGGAAGTGGTTGATGAAAAATGTAAGTATTACATTATCACTTAGATGGAAAGGTGTGTCTAAGGTTGGTATGTTTGGTAGATGGAATGCATTACTGTAGTGTTGATCAGTGTGATCATACTATAAATTATGAAATTGTATTACTCGTTTGTTGAGCGTATTGTATAGGTTGTACCTATGTTCTGTTGTGCTAATCTTTTTGGAGATATAGCGGGTGGTATACTTTGGATAGTCAAAGGTGACATAAGAACTGGGATTTGAATATGTGAAACATGCTTCCTGTTGGTTATGTCAGAAGGATTTTGAGGATGGACTGATGGTACTGTTAATTGGGAGCTGGAGAGTCAGGTGAAGGACTCTTATACGAGCTGGTTACTTGAGGTATGTTTTCGAGGACGAAAACTCTTTTAGTGGGGGAGAGTTGTAACACCCCATATTTTCTAAATTTAATTTAATTGGAAATTAAATTACTATTTGGAATTATTCGGTATTTTGGTGGAATTATTTGGAAAGAATTATGAGATGGGCTATTGGGCCAAGTGTGGTGTTAGTAAAGAGGGGGGTGCTATGTTGGTAAATCCCTTTACTAATTAAAATGTTATTTTCATAAAACATTTTGGAATTTGGGAAAAAGAAAGAAGAAAGAACGTGAAAGAACAGAGGTTCTGGGGAACACGAAGAACCGAAGGAGAGCTGAAGATGGAGAGACCAAAGATTGAGCACTCTTGGCTAAGGTAAGGGGGGACTCTCCGGTTATCATCTATTATTGTGTTATTGGATAATGATGTTGATTAGGGATGTTGTTGAGTCAATTGGGTCGTATGATAGATTTAGGGATTGGGATAGAATTGTATGATGTTTGATCCCTATGTTTGAATCCATGATATCTATGTTGTTATGATCTCAATTGATGTGTAATTGATGTATTACGAAGTGGTTTTTGTGTTGTTTGTGCATTCTAATTCTCCATGTTCGCACCGGTATGTGTTGGGGTGTTTGGGATATATGGAATGCTATTTTTCTGCAGATTGGGGTTTTTAGAATCGCGGTTCGCGCCGCGTACAAAGAGGAGGCGCCGCGAACCTGAAGGTAGAGTTCAGTACGCGCCGCGAACAGGTGACCGCGCCGCGAAGGCGTTGTTCCGATTCGTCCCGCGCCGCGAATGTGTGATGGCGCCGCGTGCTGTGATGTTTTGTGATATTTTATGAAAGTTTAAAGAGGCATAACTTTCTAACCGTTGGTTCATTTGATGCGCCGTTTTGGGCTAACTGAACCTTATTAAACGATCTAAGTGATGATGATTTGATTGGTTTTAGAATGATGATAAAAATATGTTGCTATTCTTGATGATGATGATGATTGTAGCAAATATGTGCTTATTTATATATGATTATTGTTACATGTTTGTATTGGTGATGAGATTATGATATCCATTGGGTGATGTTGGTTTATAACATGTCGTAAATGAATACATGTTTTGTGATTATGTTGATGAGTTGTTATCAATTTATTACATGGTGTGTAATGATGATAGATGTAACAATGTATGACGATGGTAATGATTGATGATTGTGAATATTAATATGTTGTTAATATTAATATGTTGGTTATGGTGGCAATTAACATTACTATGATGTGTATGTTATTGTGATGATGTGGTGTATGTATGCGAATGATTGAATGATGCTTAAACATGTACATACTTGTTGTGACCTTATTGGTAAGAGGTGTTAAGCGAGGTTAAGCATCGGAATGATGATGATGTATAAAGATGTAAGTATGTGTCATGTGTGCATTATTCATAAAACATTTGCATTGGAAGGCTAATTCCCATTGTGCGGAGATTAGCGGGAAGTCATCGTGTGCCCATGTGGGGTGTGAGCGATGAAGCAGTAGTCGTGTGCCCATGTGGGGTGTGAGCGACTAGAGGGCAGTATCGTGGAGAGAAGTCCTGTGAATATGATTCACGAATTTTGGTACCACATGCATAGTGTCAGTTCATACATATGCATACTTTTATAACATGATTGGATGTATTCCAATGTTATAAATATTGATGATGTGTTGTTTGTGTGTTTTGTTGGATTAACGTCGAGTATGATTGTCTGCTTGAAAGATGTGTTCTGTTGATGTTTGTGTAAATGATAGATGTTCCTGATAATCTGAATATGATGAATTGGGTGAATAATATAACTATGATGTGTTGTTATTTAAGATGCAATAATATTTGTTAACTGTGATGAGACTCACCCTTACTTTGATGATTTCAGATTGGCGAGTAGCGGCTTTTGGCTCGGTGAGGATTAGCTCATGGGTCAGTTTGTTTAGTATAGCGTCGGTGTCATGCTCTGATATTGTAACACTGGGGGAACGTTAGATTAGAGTTTTATGATGATACTCTATATGTTGTTGTATTAGATTATGTGGGATATTGCATAGATGATGTTATGCTTATCCGTATGATGAATTCTCCGCTGTGTAAACATGAGATGTTTGTGTATTATGACAGATTGTTCCTTAGTGAAAGCATGACAATGAATTTGTGATAATTTGTTTTAATTAATTGTGACACCCTTGTTTTCATGTTTTACTCTGAATTATTTTATTAATTTCTACGGGGTTTAGAAGGGTGTTACATCTACAACCATACACTCATACCATGAACCTCTTCTCAAACAATTCCTCAAATCTACTCTCCAACTTCTTATTAGTCGCTTTACACGCTACCAAATTAGTAAGACAAGTCTATCTCGTTCAATACGATATCGTCTCCTATCAACAATAGATTAAGGGTGATCAAGTCCTCAATTTGTCAATAGAAAGTCGACAATCATAATGAAACATAAACCATCGTTACTAAACCATAATAGTGTTCCTTCAGAACTTGCACTCGAAATCACTTAAAATACCAAGATCCAAAATCTCTCTTAAAGTTACAATTACTTGATTCAACTCCAAACAGTTCATACCAAAATTCTCCTCGATTTGGTCTAATGGAAAATAAACTAAATCAATTCCCAAAATCTCTACCAAAGATGCTCAACGGATAATTCAAACACGCAAAAAAAGGTAGAAACAAAATCACAACAGTTGTATCAATAGCCATACTTCTATGCATAACAGATAAAGCAACATCCAATCTTATAGCACAATCCAAAGAATGAAATAATGCGTTGCACCATTATCAATAATAAAGCACGTACCTCAGATTAACTTATCCTTAGTAGTAGTCTCAGCACCAGACAACGCAAACACTTTTCCTTTCGCTTGCTCCTTCTTTGGCTTATCACATTTGGTACGAATGTGACCTCGCTCACCACAGTTGTAACAAGTCACCCTCGCATCAGCTCTACAATTAGCAACTATGTGACCTGGCCTGCCACACTTGAAACAAGTAGTAACCTCTTTCTTACACTCAGAAACACGATGACCTTCAACACCACATCTGAAACACTTAAGTGGAGTAGGAGTCCCTCCCCCACTTAGCTTCTTGACAAAACCAGATTGTTCCTTCTTGTTATCATACGGTTTCCAACGGAACTGTCCTCCTTCTCGTTTCAACTGTAGAAACCTCACTTCTTTCTTTCCACGCACATCTTCTGGAAAATATTTTCCCAAAAATGAATCACGGAAAAGAGTCCAAGTAACTTCAATACCTTCTCTTTCAAATCTCCGCACAGTATTATTCCACCAAACGTCAGCTTCTTTTGTCAGCATGTGGGTACCAAACTGTACCTTCTGTGCATAAGTACAACTCACGACTTGAAAGTCTTCTCAATTTCTCTTATCCATGCACGCGCTTTGACCGGTCCATACTCTCCTTCAAAGATCGGCGGATTGCACCTTCGGAAATCCCCAAAAGCACGGAACTCGTCCTTTCCTCCATAACCGGCACTCTCTTGTGGCGCTTGTCCAATCGCACCAGTCCATCTCATCATTGCCTCAACATTAATGTCAACATTCCTTCCTGCAGCCATTATCCTAAGACATCCAACGACCAAACAGACAAAACAGTATTGATCGTGTCTGATACACAAATCTAATACAACGGGATAAAAGACATTAATAACCTTGACCAACTGGTCGACCATGCTCTGATACCACTAATGTAACACCCCTTTTATACCCCAAAATAAATAAGCATATAATCAGAGAATAAGCATGCATATAACAAAAGGGTGTCACATCGATGTTTTCAAAAACTAAAAAAAACGACAGCATTTACTTACAATATTTGATACACCTGGTCATTTCAAATAATACTTCTCAATTAATCATATTTTATCCAGCATATGCATTCACAGCGGAAACTACTAAATACTCATGTATTTCATAAAATGATCCATGTCCCATACCATGATCAAGTCTCAATAGTCATATCAACATAAATTAAAACATAATTCAGAATATTTGACTTAAGAGCCTATCAAACAACAAGTAGTAACATGACAGGTTCTCAAATCAAACGTAATACATAACCGAATAGAAACATGAGTTCAATAACTAGTCTACCCAGTGTTACATGACCAGAGCATTGACTCACTACCTAATCTCCAAATAACTCGGAAGAAACTCCGACTAAGATCACACGCGAGCTACTAACTCCAGAACCTGCATGTCGCCAAACGAGGGCAACATTAAAACAGAAGGGTGAGAATACAAACCATTATGAAGAAAGTATAACGGAATACAATGGTTAAATCAACACTTCAAATAACTAATCATACTATGTATGACCATGTAGATAATAGTAATCAACCCATATTTCACATGTTATCGAGTATACAACAAGCTTGAATAGTATAATATTTCAATTCTACTATTATATTCTCAATTAAGTACACAATCATAGTTATCACATATTCACACATTTTATCAAATATATATTCAAACTTCACTCGTTTCAATTATCAACTCATACACATATCACAACTACATCAACTTCACATACTCAATTATCGCATAATTTTAATGTGACTCAATGCAAGATATGTGACGCTATGCATGTGGTACCGAATGGTGAACCCAAAGTTTCACCGCTTTCCGATTCAATATCTAGAATCCAAGCCACGCTTCCGATCCGGACAAGACCAAAGCCCACCAAACGTAAACATATAGTTTACCGCTTCCGATTCACTTTAGAATCTAAGCCTCGCTTATGTTTCAAAGCAAAACCACCTTTGTTCCAAGGCATCCATGATATGAATGTATGTACATTATCACAAATATATGCAATTAAGATCATCTCTACCATCTTAACTTTCCGCATATCACAATAATTCAACTCTATGAATTATCCACCAATTGTACACAACATTCGCAACACACACATCATTAACATATAAGAGGCCAATTAATCAATTACGATTCACAAAATTCAAACAATGTTATTCCCATTAATCATCAATTCTCAACATATATATACACGCATACATGTCATTTTACACAATCACATAATGATTAAATCATCTACTGCCAACAAAACTATTTTTATTGAAAAGGATGTCACGCTAACTTTCTAACGCTCCAAACGGTACTCAAAACGGATTTACGGTTTGAAAGTTATGAATTTGTAAAGTTTTAACGAGAATGTAAACACCGACATCATAAACTGACAACTCTAAACATGTCGGAGTTACGCAAATTAATTATAAGCATGACTCATGATAACTCAAAACAACTTTGACAATATTATTGACAATTCTAACAACTCTATTGACAACTCTCACAACTCTATTGACGACTCTATCGACAACTCTAACAACTCTATTGAAATTGAAAATAACTTAAATTATTCAATTAACTCAAATATTTAACTCCTAAATATTATACTATTATTTTATCATTATTATTATAACTATTATTACTAATTCCCTAGTTAGTAGTATATATTATAAACTTTGAAGAAATATGATTACTTGTTTAAAAACATAAGTTTCACAGGAATTATATATTAAGAAAGTATCAGAATTTCACTATATGATACACCTTATTATATAGAACCCAACCATAATTTAGTATCAATAATTAGTCAGCCCATGATTCCATACATACATACTTCCTTTAGATAGAAAATAACCTAACATTTATTTCTAGTAATCAAGTATAATCTTTATCTCACATTTCTATTGACAAAAGTTAAATAAATAGTAGCCAAGTGAATTAATAATGGAACATGACACACATTATAGCCACAGGTGTAACATATACATGCAGTGAAATGGAACCCATGGCCTCCAAAGAGGTTTGCCGTACGGCACCCCTTTTCCTTCACATTCAATTGCCGCCGACAAGGCTATGGACAACATTAGTAGCTTGGTTTATTTCATGTTTATAATGGAACAGATAGCTAGTATGATTAGTCATGATGGGTGTTTCACATATTGGAATTTAGTAGGATAACTTCATCAGCCAACTGAATAATTAACGAGGGCATAATGAAAGGGAATAGTTAATTCATATGCTGCTGAAACTTCAAATAGAAGCAGAACACGTTCCGCATCTACACGGCAAACAGTGCCGGCTATTAGGAATCCTATATTTTGTTTTCCACCCATTTATAGCATATACCCACCGTAAGAAATTTATATTTCTCACAAGAGTAAATCAATTTCCAGTATTAACTAATTAAATCATTACCATAGCATTTTCATGGATTAAAATTAATAAATCTTAACATGTTAATCTACCCATCATCCCCAATATACTAACCCATAATGATTAGGTATTTTCCCCCTTACCTCTTCAATGTGCTTCAAACCCTAGCCTTTGCCCCTTGTTGTTCTTCCCCTTTCTTCTTCTCTTAGTCTCCTTTCTCCTCTTCTTTTACAAATGAACCAAAATTATGATACCTCTACTCTTCCAACCCTTACTATATTATTCATATTGGGCTTAACCCATATAATTCCATTTTCTTACTTATTAGGCCCAATTGATAAAAATAGAGTAGTTCAAATAAATAATTATGTTCCAACAAATAATATTATCACCCTTAATATTATTTTCCGATTAATCCAATTAAATCCGACTTTATCTCAAATAAGTAAAATCCAATAATAATATTATTTCTAATATTATTTCTCTACATGCGCCACTTTATTAATTCTTCAATTAACCGAATAAATTCTAACTTCACTTAATAATTTGAACACGTTACTCAATAACACCGACAATCCAATTCATTATCAAACTTTGTCCAAATTAAGTAAATAAATCCTTATTTAATTTAATTAGCCAAATAATAAAATTCAGGCTGTTACAGACGACCAATTCAAAAGAATCAGTCCAGGCAAAAGTTAGGGAAAATAAAAAAAAAATGAAAAGTGAAAAGAAAGGACTACAAAGCAAAAGTCCTCAGCAAAGAACAAATCCGTGTGAATGCAATCACGAAGACAAAAAGGGTGACTGTTACTCCAAGAAAGCTTCATTGGATCCTTAACGGCACAAAATCCTTTTGAGAGATGAATACTCATGTCGAATTAACTAAACATAGGACTGGAGAACATCACGAAGATGGGGTGGGCTAAATAAACTTTGAGCCTAAAATTTTTTTTTTTTGAAAACCGTGAACCAGACCATGTTACAACCCTCAAAAGTCCTAATTGAAGCAGGGTTTATTTCGAAAGCATACTTAAACAAGAAAGCATTCCTGACTCCTATCGGTTATGCTAAAAACTTGTGTTGGTATCATATGCATACAAAAATCAATGTCATCTCTTAACTAGTGATTCATTCACAAGGTTTTGCGACATCTTTTTGAAACTTCAAGACTTACATAATTGTTGCATTTTCATTATCATTCTCAGAATAAATATTTTTCTGCTTGTAAACATTTGTTTGACATCCAGGAAGTTTACATCTGATCATCAGTAGAAAACTAAAACATTGCCAGAGGCATGTTGTTTTCCCAGTATAATGCTTTTGCAAGTTTGATTACCATCATGGGGCAAAGCTCGAAGACTTTGTCGAGTAAAAGAATATGCCAAGTTTAGTCAATCTGGGGCAGCTACGTCGAGATTTAACAAATCTCTCCAAGAATCTGTTGATCTGGGGCAGATTATTCCAAGTCTTCATGATGCCAAGGATCTCTATGAACCTTTTTGAGGTAGTTTCCTTTCATAGACCATGTAGTCTAGGGCAAGTTGTGAATCAGAAGTTACCTTGATCACCTCATTAGCTTGAAGTACAAAGGTTGTTGTCGTGATTAGTCCAGAGTATGTCACTCTCTACCAAGGAGTTTTGAGACAACGGTTGACTGTTGGGTTTTCTTTCTCACCTTGTGTTGAGTTTTGAACTAAAATCCCCCGCATGTTAACTTGTTTGCTTTGATGTTAACTTCTTATTTCCTCTGCAAGTTCAGAATGGTGATTTTCTCCAAAGAAATTTTCTTTGATTCCCCATAATAGAGCTTGATGTGTTGTCCAATATTTTTGTTAAGAAGAAGATGATCTGTAAATTCCTTGCAGAGATTGATAATCCCCACTGAGTTTGTTCCTAGTGGAAGAATTTTTCTTCGGTGTTCCTCCTCAGCTCATTTGTCAGGGTAGAATTAATCCCCAGTTGAGTTTATTCCTCAAGGGGCAAAGCTTTGTTTGACCGTTTCTATCCAGTTTGTTCTTGGAGTTGAACTTTGGTCTCTTGCAATACTATTTTGAACCTCTCTAGGCTGGGAAACCTAGATTGAGAAGGCATTTATTTTGCACCTCTTAAGGATTCTGCTTTCCTCAATAATGGAGAATTCGTTTGTGATTGATGTTCCTATCAGATATTGAAAGATTTATTTTCCAGTAGTGTTATTATTGCGTTCCCTTGGAAGTTGTGCTTGAAAGCAAAGGACAGGTTCTGAATTTGAGCAATTTGTATTGTCCTCGGCATGTTTTGTTTGACAACAAATGGAATCCTCTTTATTTAAGCAAGTTTGTATGTCTCCACATATCAATCTTATCTTCAACAGAAGCGACAATTTGCATCCAAATGGAAGATGTTTAGCAAATGGTAAGTCCCTTCATCAGAAGTGACAGTTTGCATCCCGTTCCTTTTCTCAAGCCACGTCCTTGATTAAGGAAGAAGTTAATCCCTATTCTTAGCGGAAGCTTATTATTCTCAGCAGATTATTGTCAACTATTGAGGCGGTAATTCAATTTTCTTCTACCTTCAACTATTGAGTTGGTAGCATATCGTCAACTATTGAGGCGGTAATTCAATCTTTCTCTACCTTCAACTATTGAGTTGGTAGCATATCGTCAACTATTGAGGCGGTAATTCAATCTTTCTCTACCTTCAACTATTGAGTTGGTAGCATATCGTCAACTATTGAGGCGGTAATTCAATTTGCTTCTACCTTCAACTATTGAGTTGGTAGCTACTCGTCAACTATTGAGGCGGTAATTCAATCTTTCTCTACCTTCAACTATTGAGTTGGTAGCATATCATCAACTATTGAGGCGGTAATTCAATTCTTCTACCTTCAACTATTGAGTTGGTAGCATATCGTCAACTATTGAGCCGGTAATTCAATTTTCTTCTACCTTCAACTATTGAGTTGGTAGCTTATCGTCAACTATTGAGGCGGTAATTCAATTTGCTTCTACCTTCAACTATTGAGTTGGTAGCTTATCGTCAACTATTGAGGCGGTAATTCAATTTGCTTCTACCTTCAACTATTGAGTTGGTAGCTTATCGTCAACTATTGAGGCGGTAATTCAATTTGCTTCTACCTTCAACTATTGAGTTGGTAGCTAATCGTCAACTATTGAGACGATGATTCGATTTGCTTCTACCTTCAACTATTGAGTTGGTAGCTTTTCGTCAACTATTGAGGCGGTGATTCGATGTTCTTCTACCTTCAACTATTGAGTTGGTAGCTTACCTTCAGTGGAACGTTGGTATATGTTATCGTCAGTGGTAGGGCGGTACATCTCTTCATCGTCAGTGGTACGTCGATGAATTTCTTTCTATACCTTCAGTGGAACGTTGGTATATGTTATCGTCAGTGGTACGACGGTACATCTCTTCATCGTCAGTGGTACGTCGATGAATTTCTTTCTATACCTTCAGTGGTACGTCGATGAATTTCTTTCTATACCTTCAGTGGAACGTTGGTATATGTTATCGTCAGTGGTACAGCGGTACATCTCTTTCATCGTCAGTGGTACGTCGATGAATTTTTCTTTAATACCTTCAGTGGAACGTTGGTATATGTTATCGTCAGTGGTACGGCGGTACATCTCTTCATATCATCAGTGGTACGATGGTGTGTTTTCTGTTAACGGAAGATTGGCATTCTGATTCAGGATGCATATTTTCTCATCCCCAGTGAAAGAGGATGCCCCCTTTCTCACCTCCAGCGAAAGGTGATGCTTTAACCTCTCTGTTGCGAAATGTTTTCCCCAGAGAAGTTTCTTTTCCCACAAAAGTTTCGTCTCTCCAACAAAGTCTTGCCTTCCCCAGTGGAGTCCTGCCCACAAGACAATTGTTTCCCCAGTGGAGTTCCTTTTCCTCCCCGTTGTTGTCGTGTTTTATCCTCATCATATGCATTCATTAAACATTGCATAGCATCTTAGGTTCAAAAATTGTGTTTTATATATTTAAGTCTCTTCGATTTCGTCAAAACGAAGATTTCCAATCATCGTATCTCCGAATCGAAGAAACTTAAATAGGGGCATCTGTCATACCCCAATTTTTGACCCTAAGATCATACCTCATTTGCATACCAATCATCAATCAAGAAGTTTCAACTTAAAACTCTGCTTGTGATGTTGTGCTCAATTCATCTGCAAGGGAATCATCGAGCACCCATGTTTTAGTTTGTATATATTATTTTACTAACCAAAATACCAAAAATATTGCCTTGTGCTTTTGTATGTTTGTGTTTTGTAGGTACCAAGTCAAAGTATCCTTCAAAAAAGGCATTTTTCAACAATTTCACTGTGCAAATCGATTTGCATAAGGTGTAAATCGATTTACACAACTGTTTCTGCACCAGATTTGCTTCTACCATCAGTGCAAATCGATTTGCATAATGTGCAAATCGATTTACATAACTGTTTTTGCCCCAGATTTTGCCTTTTTCAGCAATGTAAATAGATTTGCATAAAGTGTAAATCGATTGCACCAGTGCGAATTTGGAAAAATGAAGGCAAATTTCAGCTTTTGAAAGTGTTGATATCATTTGCAAGCATGGGAAGCATGACTTAGCTCTTGTATTTGATTACCTACATCATTTGATCATAAACCCTCATGTGATTGCATCAAGACCATTGGATCTCTTTTTGACTCCAAATCCACCTCCCAAGCCTAATTCTATTTTCCAATCCTAACTCCAAGCCACAAAATTTCCCAAGCCTAAGTGCTATAAATTGAGGCATTCCCCTCCTCATTTTTCAAGCTTTGATAGCCAAGAAAACTCTTGCTCTTTCTCTCCTCACCTCTTCCAAACCCCTCACTCAAAGCTCTTTTCTTCTTCCATAAAATTAGTGAGTCACATCTTGAACCTCACTAATTTAGAGCTAAACCTCAACCTAAACACTATTTTCTTCATCAATTGTGAGAGATCAAGGCTTGTGGTTGTGTGTTCTTGAAGAAGATTCAAAGTTTGTGGAAGATTTGGTAAAATTCTAGATCCTTTCCATAATTCAAGATGTGATCCATTGTTGTTTATGTTTGATGCACCTTTGGTGCTACATTGAGGAGTTTTGCTTGCTTACTTGATACATTTTCGTGCACAAATTGATCCAAGATCACAAGGTGTTTGGTTTTATGTTTAAACAAGTTTTCTTCTCTTTATTTGCTGTTTTTTTGAAAAACTGTGTTGTGCTAATCGATTTACATCTGGTGCAAATCGATTTACATAACTGAAAAACTGCGCAGATTTGAAAACAGAGTTACGTAAATCGATTTACACTCTGTGCAAATCGATTTACATCTGAGCAGAATGTGTTTTTTGCTTTTTTTTAACTTGCTTTTGGTTCTAACTCATCTTCTACTCCATTCTTTTGATATTTTCTTTGAATCACAAGTTAGAGGCCTAATTTCTCTCTAATTTCAATGGACTTAGGGCGTCGATAGGATGAGAATCCAAATCCGTAAAATTAAGTGATTGAAATTATGGATGAAAGGAGCCTTTGAATGTGGTTCCATCTTTTGTTTCTCTTTATTATGATCGATGAAAGTCTTAATACCTTGAGAATTCTTATGGATTCTTGGTAAAGACTAGATCACTCACCATTTTTCTTTTCGTGCGGTATTGCTTTCGAAGAGTGATCTACATATCGCTTCTCTCGCATGCATTAGCACATAAAGTTTTGACCGCCTCGTTGTAGGGTGATTTCTACATAAATCACTTGGCGATCTGCTTAACATAGCGCAATATTTCGTGTCCCGAATAAAAAAAGATCAAATATGGAAGAGAATTGTATGCGGTTGATTTAAGACTTATGGAAATTTATCGTGTAGTTGTTATGATTTTATCAAGCTTCTGATAAAGTTCCATTGAATTTAAATCCGAGAACATCCTTCACTCACCATCGATCTTTCTTACTAACTTTGATAATATATTTGACAAGTTTCAAGATGGTTATCTTTAACATCTAACAATTGACTTTAATTTCCGCAATTTATTATATTGCTCTTTATATTTTGCTTTATGCTTTATCATTTCATCATATTTACATTCCGCTATTTTCTCTTTGTCCATTTGGACACTATGTTTATGTTTCCGCTATTTTCTCTTTGTCCACTTGGACCATACTTTACTTTTATGCTAAAACACTAATAAATAACAAAAATCTAAAAAACATTTAAGGCTCTCTTTCGGACTATTGGTTACTATCCCGAGCATTTTGGAGATTCGGACTTATGAACCTAGTACCTCTGGACCCTTATTCTATTGTTACTCTGCTGTTATTCTGTCTGTCTGGCATTGGATTGTTGTCTGTTTGTATGTGCAGATATTTCCTTGAAAGCCCTTGATGGTTAATTCCAAGGCATTGATATAAGGATTTTACCCGAAAACAGCCGTTACTCTGCCCGATTTTCGTCAGAATTTTAATGTGCTTAATGCAAAGTGGTGCTAAGATAATAAGTTCATTTGGATCCCCAAGTTATAATGTGTTAGTATTAATAGTCCAAAGGATTGGAAATCTACCTTGACTCGTAATGTCAAGTGTTGGCTTCTTATTTCGGTTAGACCGTTCTTTTCCTTAGCTTTTATTTTACGCAATAGGATAGCCTCTTCATCTCCTCCCCTTCTTTAATTTTCAAAATCTTCTCCCTTTTTCAAAAAACTTCTTATGTTTGTAAAACCTTTTTAAAAACCTTTCTTCAAAAATATCTTTTGCCCTTAGTGGCCCTTTTCCTTCAAAAAGTTTAGACACGACTAATTGTCGAAACGAGTGGTTATACCCCAGACGCGTGCCCACACGCGTGTCCTCCACCAGAATTACAAAGGAAATGCCTCTCCATGCCAAGACGCGTCCCAGGATGCGTGTCACAGCACCAAACGCGTGCCCACACGCGTGTGCACGAGAAAGATTGGGCTTTCTCGCTGAAAAGCCCAGTCAGGCAGAAATAAAAGGAGGAGAATGCGTTTGAACAAGGGTTGGATAGTTTTGGGTGCGAAAATACATTGGAGAAGCTGGAGAATTCAGATTCTAAGCAAGGATTGAAGATTTCCATGAGCATTCGCAATTGAAGATCTGATTCCCTTTGTTTATCTGTAATGTCTACAGTTCAAACTATGATTTTTGTTATTATTATGAGTAGCTAAACCCCCCAATGCTAGGGGGGTGACCCTGATTTTGATCTGTAATGAATAATTTTATATTTTTGCAATGATAATTTGGTTTGTTCTATATTGATTTGTTCTCTTACTGTTTTATTGCTTTTTCTGTTGGACAAACGGAAATTGATTTTGTGTGACACAATTAAGCCGGACAAGCTGTTGTTCATGATTTGTCTAAGAACATATTTTAGTAGATATTATCTAGGACTAGGAATACCCTTTAATAATCAGAAAATTCTTGATATTGGAAAGCTTAATCTCAACCGTAATTTCTATGGACATAGTGATTAGGTTGAGGGATTAAAGAATTGTTACCTGAGGACTTGGGAATAATAAACCTTAAGAACTGATAAACAATTGGGTAAACCATTTGCGAGATATAATTATATTTGTTGCATGATCAAATCATTCACCATCCCTCGCATCATACTCATCTCTGTTCATCGTAATATTATTCTGTATACTTACTTTATTTGCAAAACCAACCAAAACCCCTTTTGAACTTTTGTTTAATTGAAATACTGATAAAACTCTGTATCGTCAAGCAGTCCTTGAGATTCGACATTTGGGGAAATTTCCCTTTATTACTACAGAGGCAAAATAGTACACTTGCTATTTTACCGATCATTAACACTCGGGAGGATGAACGCTATCGTTTTTCTATTTGTTTCTTTGTTGAATTTTTAATTGCTTATTGAAATATGTTTACAACTTGAAGCTGATTTTGTTGGATTAAGATGCCATGACATTTCTAAGATTGAATACGTTGAATTCCGCTGCGTAATTGAAAGTTGTTTCTTTTGAAGACTATATCGTTTTAATTGGTTCATCCGTTGATACGTGTTATGTATCTGTTAATATTATGAGAAATTGTTTGTGCTATGAAGTAAATGTGACATCCTGATTGTGATGAATTATTTTTGAATGAAGAATTGTATACTCTGATTATTACTAATATTATACGGGGTAAATCGGGGTGTTACATCTAGCATATAAAATATTGCTCGAGGAAATTTCAAGTCCCTCATGCGGGGAGTTTAGATAGCTTATTTGTATTACCTTAAAGGGTGAAAAGGATCTTTGCCAAGAAGTCCAACATACAAAATATTTCCTTAAGATGCGTCAAGGATCATCGCCATGAAGTCTAGCATACAAAATTTTGCCTTAAGAGATGGCAAGGATCTTCGCCTTGAAGTCCAACTTACAAAATATTGTCTCAATAGGTGGAAATAATCTTTGCCATGAAGTCCAATTTACAAAATATTTCTGTAAGAGGCGGCATGGATCTTCGCTATGAAGTCTAGCATACAAAATATTGCCTTAAGAGACGGAAAAGATTTTTGTATTAAAGTCCAACATACACAATGTTTCCTTAAGATACGATAAGGATATTCTTCTTGAAGTCTATCATACAAAATATTGCCTTAAAAGGTGTCAAGGATATATGCCATGAAGGCCATCATACAAAATTTTACTTTAAGAGGCGACAAGGATCTTCAGCATACAAAATATCAGAAAATTTTCTTACTGCTCAAAAACATTCAATAAATTAATCATAGGTATATAATTATGTCTCTTAAGGAATTGTATCAATATAGTTGTATTAATATTTAAGACAGTGAGTGTTCTAAGTTTTGGATAGCAGTCGCTCGTCTAGTTCATACAGCTTGTATGCCCCATAGGGGAGCTTTTGGAATATGTGATATGGTCATTCCTAATTGGGTTGTAGCATTCTTTGTTATGTCAGTATAACTACTTTGCTTTAATACCAGGTCACCTTCTCATGTAACATCCCGATTTTTATTAAATATTTTTATTAATTATATTAGTAATTATATTATTTGGTGTTTTTAATAATTATTTGCTTAATTTAGTATTAGAAATATTAATGAGTTAGTATTTAGCGTTTTGAGAATTTTCCGAGTAATTAAGATTAGACCGGAAATATGAGACATTGAGTAATAAGGGGTATATTTTATTAGGCTCATTTGTGTGTTAATTATTTAATTGTTATGTGATATAATAATTAATTTAATTAATTAATTTTGTGTATAATTGTGTTTATTGGGTTTAATGGGTTAATTAAGTTATTAGAGAGATATAACTAATTGGGCTTAAGTAGTAGCAATAAAATATGAAATTGATTGTGGGTTAAGCCCATTAAAAATATAGATAGTAAGGAAAATAGGGTTTTAGAGGTTATAACTCATTTGGGGGAAAAAGAAGAAAAAGGAGGCTAGAAGAGAAGAGAAGAGGATTTGGGGAGAAACTAGAAGATTGATTCAAGGTAAGGGGAAGAATCCTTATTATTATGGGTTAGTATGATTGGGTCAATGGGTATATTAACATAATTTAGGGATTTTGTTCTTCTAATTTAAGTTTTGAAATTGTTAGGTTTTGATGATAATCCCTAATATGTGATGATTAATTGTGTTTGGAATTTATATATATATATATATATATATATATATATATATATATATATATATATATATATATAGGTGAAATTGAGAAATGATTTAGAATCCAATTTAATATATTTACATATTGTAGCGTGTAATTCTAAAAATTAGTATGCATTGGTATTCTGTCAAATATGCTATCACCGTACAGTAGCAACATCAGTTACTTCTGAGAATTGTTTGCGTTTGAAATTGAATTCACGATGCTATTCACTTTGGTCCTTTACTGTGTTGCATTGCAATTCTTGGAAATTATAAACCAAGGTACTATTAACTTGTTGTGTTATGTATATGCGTACAGTGATAGTGATGCAAGATTCACCTTATGTATTCAATGGTTACATAGTACTAGCATGAGTGTCAATATGATACTCCATTTACTTTTACTGTGATGCAATAAAATTCTTAGAGTTTAACAACTTAGGCACTATTAATTATGGGGTGATAAAGTATATAATATAATATTTCATTAGCATAATAGTGATAAGTGTAGTAATAAATAAACTGGGTAACAGTAGCGGTTAGAAAATAAAATGAAGTGCAAAACAGTTCCTTTTGGTCGAAATAGCCGAATTAAACGGTATAATTAGTTGTCTGGAATTTGATGAAAATTTACGTGGTAGCTAAGTTTAATTAGTAGATTAACGTGATGATGTTATTTTGTTGAAATTGTGATATTTTACAAATCGACCGAAATTGTGTTTTATTTAAATATTCTTTATAAATAAATTTTAACAATTTAATATAATTGTCAATAGAGTTGTTAGAGTTGTCAATAGAGTTGTTAGAGTTGACAATAAGTTGTCAGAGTTGTTTAGAGTTATTAAGAGTCATATTTTTATTTGTTTTGCGTAATTTTGACATGTTTAGAGTTGTTAGTGTATCATGTCGGTGTTTGTTTTTTCGTTGAAACTTTAACAATTCATATCTTTTGAACCGTAACTCCGTTTGAGTCTCCGTTCGAAGCGTTAGAAAGCTAGCGCGATATTCTTTTCAATAAAAAATTGGTCTTGAGCAATAGAATGCTAGAAATTGGAAATGGAGTAGAAATAGAAGTGAATTAAATTAATATAGTGTGATTATTAATTGGTTAATTAAATTAATAGTTGAATTAATTTTAATAAGACTATTTATTTGGAATATACTTGGACTTGGATAAATTATTCGGTTATCGGTAAATTACGGTATTTTGGGAATTTGTCTGTAATTGTGTTTTGCCTTGAATATGTTTATATTGAGAATAAATATATGTATATGCCATGATGTTGTGCTAATATTGATTCCTATGAGTAGTTGGATAGCATTAATTCTAATAATTATTTGTTTGATGTGGAAAGTGTGTGTTCATGTGTAATTGACAAAAATGAGAATTAACATGAGATAGTATGGTTACTAGTGTTAATTGGATTGTGTGAATCGTAATTGATTAATTGGCCTCTCATATGTGAATGATGTGTGTGTGTCGTGAATGTTGTGTACAATTGGTGGATAATTCATAGAGTTGAATTATTGTGATATGCGGAAAGTTAAGATGGTAGAGATGATCTTAATTGCATATATTTGTGATATTGTACATACATTCATATCATAGTGTGCCTTGAAACACGGGTGGATTTGCTTTGAAACACAAGCGGGCTTGGATTCTAGAGTGAATCGGAAGCCGTAAACTATATGTTTACAATTGGTGGACTTTGGTCTTGTCCGGATCGGAAGTGTGGCTTAGATTCTAGAGGTATGAATCGGAGGCCGGTGAAACTTAGAATTTCACATTGGTACCACATGCATAGTGTCACATGTTTCATTGAGTCACATTAGAGTTAGGTGATAGTTGACTATGTGCATTATGTTGTCATGATATGTGCATGATTGTGATAATTGATTATGTGCATTATATTGTTGTAATAAGTGTACGAGTGAACAATTGATTATGTGCATTGATGTCGTAATGCTATGTGTATGAGTGTTGGTAATTGATTATGTACACTTGGTGTTGTAGCGATATTTGTATTAGTTGATAATTGAGAATGGGTGATGTTTGAATACGTAATTGGTTAAATGCGGGAATATGTGATAATTATGGCTATGTGTATAATTGAGAATATAGTATTGAGATATTATACTCTTATACTTGGTGTATGCTTAATATATGTGAATTATAATTAGCATTAATTTTATGATTAGGCAAGTGTAATGCATTCCTATAATTGTTGATTTAACCATTGTATCTCATTATACTTTCTTCATAATGGTTTGTATTCTCACCCTTCTGTTTTAATGTTGCCCTCGTTTGGCGACATGCAGGTTTAACGATTAGTAGCTGGCGTGTGATCTAGTTGGAGTATCGTTCGAGTTGCTTGGTAATTAAGTAGCAAGTCAATGCTCTGGTCATGTAACACTGGGTAGCTTAGATGTCGAACTCATGTTCTATTTGCTTATGTATTTTGTTATAACTTATGAACCTGTTTAATTGGTTACTTGTTGTTGAGAGGCTTTAGGCCAAATATTATGATCATGGTATGGGACATGCATCATTTATATGAAACACATGAGTATTACTTTCCGCTGTTAATGCATATTCTGGATGAATTATGATTATATGTAAGGTGTTATTTGAAATGACCAGGTGTATTGTATTTTGTGGATAAATGCTGTCGGTTTAAAAAGCTTTTCAGTTTTTGAAAACATCGATGTGACGCCCTTTGAGTTATATGCATGCTTATTCTCTGATTATATGCTTATTATTTTATGGGGTAAAAAGGGGTGTTACATTAGTGGTATCAGAGCCTGGTCGACCAGTTGGTCAATAGTCGTTAATGTTTTCTAATCATGTTGTATTTGATTCGTGTATCTGACACGATCAATACTGCTTGTCTGGTTGTTTGGTTGTTTAGGACGATGGTTGCAAGAAGGAATGGTGACATTAATGTCGGGGCAGTAACTAGGTGGATTGGTGCCATTGGACAAGCGCCGCACGAGAGTGCAGATAATGGAAGAGAGGATGAGTTACGTGCTTTTGGAGACTTTCGAAGGTGCAATCCGCCGAACTTTGTAGGAAAGTATGGACCGGACAAAGCACATGCTTGGATGAGAGAAATGGAGAAGATCTTTCAAGTCATGAGTTGTACTGATGTACAGAAGGTACAATTTGGTACTCACATGCTGGCGGAAGGAGCTGAGGATTGGTGGAGTAATACTGTGCAGAGATTTGATGAGGAAGGTATTGAAGTTACTTGGAATCTTTTCCGTGATGCATTTTTGGAAAACTATTTTCTCGAAGATGTGCGTGGAAAGAAAGAAGTGAGGTTTCTACAGTTGAAACGAGGAGGAGAACAGTTTCGTGAGAAATCGTATGATGACATGAGGGAACAATCTGGTCTTGGCAAGAAGCCAAGTGGGGGAGGAGCTTCTACTCCGATTAAGTGCTACAGGTGTGGCGATACGGGTCACAAAACTGTTGATTGTGGAGTTGGTTCGAGTAGGATTTGCTACAGTTGTGGTGAGCAAGGACACAATTGTGCCATGTGCGATAAGCCAAAGAAGGATCAAGCGAAAGGGAAAGTGTTTGCGTTGTCTGGTGCTGAGACTACTTCTAAGGATAAGTTAATCTGAGGTACGTGCTTTATTATTGATAATGGTGCAATGCATTGTTTTATTCTTTGGATTGTGCTATAAGATTTGATCTTGTTTCATCTGTTATGCATAGAAGTATAGTTATTGATACAACTGTTGTGGCTTTGTTTCTACTCCTTTTGGCATGTTTGAATTATCCGTTGAGCATCTTTGGTAGAGATTTTGAGAATTGATTTTAGTTGTTTTCCGTTAGACCAAGTTGATGAATTTTGGTATGAATTGTTTGGAGTTGAATCAAGTAATTGTAACTTTAAGAGGGATTTTGAATCTTGGTGTTTAAGTGATTTCGAGTATGAGTTCTGAAGGAACACTATTATAGTTAGTAACGGTAGTTTATGTTTCATTATGATTGTCGATTGTCTATTGACAAATTGAGGACTTGATCACCCTTAATCTATTGTTGATAGGAGACGATATCGTATTGGACGAGATAGACTTGTCTTACTAACTTGGTAGCGTGTAAAGCGACCAAGGAGAAGTTGAAGAGTAGATTTGAGGAATTGTTGAGAAGAGGTTCATTGCCTGAGTGTATAGTCGTAGTTACGCCTGTTTGTCGAGTAAGAAGAAGGAAGGTTCTATGAGGTAATGTTTCTTGAGGATATTTGATTCTAAGAGTGACGATGATCATGTTGAACATTTAAGGATTGGGTTATCGGTGCTGAAAGAGAAGAAGGTTATGTAAAGCTTTCTGAATATGAGTTTTGGTTGGAAGAAGTGAACTTTCTTGGATATGGGATTTCGAGTTGAGGTGTGTTGATGCAGATATCGATAAGTAGTAGAATATGCTTCAAGGTAACTTAAAGTACATAAGAGGAATTATTCGATGTATGAATGGATGTTATCCGCCGTTGGGTTTGTTTTGAAACTTAAGAGGCATTATTGTTTGGATCGAGATTTGAGGTGTGTAGTGACTACAAGAATTGAATATGAGGAAAATAAGGCGAGTGGAATTTCGAAGGATTATGATTTTGGGTTGAATCACCATCCTGGAAAAGCGAATGTTGGAATCGATGCATTGAGTAGGAAATCATTGCATATGTCTATATCAATGATTCGAGAATTAAAGATGTTGGAACAATTTAGAGATTTGAGTTTGGTTTGTGAAGCGATGTCTTCGTGTATTAAGCTTGGTATGTTGAAGCTTATGTGATACATTCTAGATGAGATTCGAGAGGGTTATAAATTGGATTTGCAATTGGTTGACAAGATGACATTGATTAATCAAGGAAAAGGTGATAATTTCGGATTGAGAAGAACGGTGTTATGAGATGTCGTGATCAAGCTTGTATTCCTGATGTTTCAGATTTGAATAAGAGAATCTTGGATGAAGGACATCGAGTAATTGAGAGCGATTTGGGTCGTTGTGGACAGGTTGACGAAATGTGCTCATTCATTTCCGACGAGAATGGATTATTCGATAGAGAGACTTGCTAAGTTGTGCAGCAAAAAGATTGGGTGTTTGTATAGTATTCCATTGAGTATTGAAATGATGCTTTGTGAAGGTTTGTATGGTCGAAAGTGTAGAACATTTTGTATCGATATGAATCTGGAGAGAGTAGATGTGGTTTCGGTGTTGAGATGGTTGTGTCGATTGAATTTTCGAGGACGAAAATATTCTAAGTGGGGGAGAGTTGTAACATCCCGATTTTTATTAATATTTTTATTAATTATATTAGTAATTATATTATTTGGTGTTTTTAATAATTATTTGCTTAATTTAGTCATTTGTGATGTTTATTGAAATTTTGCGTTTTGGGACGATTTAGTCGATATTAGTTCGGGATAGCGGATCGATATTTAATCGAAAACTTTAATATTTTTAGTATTAGAAATATTAATGAGTTAGTATTTAGCGTTTTGAGAATTTTCCGAGTAATTAAGATTAGACCGGAAATATGAGACATTGAGTAATAAGGGGTATATTTTATTAGGCTCATTTGTGTGTTAATTATTTATTTAATTGTTATGTGATATAATAATTAATTTAATTAATTAATTTTGTGTATAATTGTGTTTATTGGGTTTAATGGGTTAATTAAGTTATTAGAGAGATATAACTAATTGGGCTTAAGTAGTAGCAATAAAATATGAAATTGATTGTGGGTTAAGCCCATTAAAAATATAGATAGTAAGGAAAATAGGGTTTTAGAGGTTATAACTCATTTGGGGGAAAAAGAAGAAAAAGGAGGCTAGAAGAGAAGAGAAGAGGATTTGGGGAGAAACTAGAAGATAGAAGGAGATTGATTCAAGGTAAGGGGGAAAATCCTTATTATTATGGGTTAGTATGATTGGGTCAATGGGTATATTAACATAATTTAGGGATTTTGTTCTTCTAATTTAAGTTTTGAAATTGTTAGGTTTTGATGATAATCCCTAATATGTGATGATTAATTGTGTCTGGAATTGATATATATATATATATATATATATATATATATATATATATATATATATATATATATATATATATATATATATATATATATATATATATATATATAGGTGAAATTGAGAAATGATTTAGAATCCAATTTAATATATTTACATACTGTAGCGTGTAATTCTAAAAATTAGTATGCATTGGTATTCTGTCAAATATGCTATCACCGTACAGTAGCAACATTAGTTACTTCTGAAAATTGTTTGCGTTTGAAATTGAATTCACGATGCTATTCACTTTGGTCCTTTACTGTGTTGCATTGCAATTCTTGGAATTTATAAACCAAGGTACTATTAACTTGTTGTGTTATGTATATGCGTACAGTGATAGTGATGCAAGATTCACCTTATGTATTCAATGGTTACATAGTACTAGCATGGATGTCAATATGATACTCCATTTACTTTTACTGTGATGCAATAAAATTCTTAGAGTTTAACAACTTAGGCACTATTAATTATGGGGTGATAAAGTATATAATATAATATTTCATTAGCATAATAGTGATAAGTGTAGTAATAAATAAACTGGGTAACAGTAGCGGTTAGAAAATAAAATGAAGTGCAAAACAGTTCCTTTTGGTCCAAATAGCCGAATTAAACGGTATAATTAGTTGTCTGGAATTTGATGAAAATTTACGTGGTAGCTAAGTTTAATTAGTAGATTAACGTGATGATGTTATTTTGTTGAAATTGTGATATTTTACAAATCGACCGAAATTGTGTTTTATTTAAATATTCTTTATAAATAAATTTTAACAATTTAATATAATTGTCAATAGAGTTGTTAGAGTTGTCAATAGAGTTGTTAGAGTTGACAATAAGTTGTCAGAGTTGTTTAGAGTTATTAAGAGTCATATTTTTATTTGTTTTGCGTAATTTTGACATGTTTAGAGTTGTTAGTGTATCATGTCGGTGTTTGTTTTTTCGTTGAAACTTTAACAATTCATATCTTTTGAACCGTAACTCCGTTTGAGTCTCCGTTCGAAGCGTTAGAAAGCTAGCGCGATATTCTTTTCAATAAAAAATTGGTCTTGAGCAATAGAATGCTAGAAATTGGAAATGGAGTAGAAATAGAAGTGAATTAAATTAATATAGTGTGATTATTAATTGGTTAATTAAATTAATAGTTGAATTAATTTTAATAAGACTATTTATTTGGAATATACTTGGACTTGGATAAATTATTCGGTTATCGGTAAATTACGGTATTTTGGAAATTTGTCTGTAATTGTGTTTTGGCTTGAATATGTTTATGTTGAGAATAAATATATGTATATGCCATGATGTTGTGCTAATATTGATTCCTATGAGTAGTTGGATAGCATTAATTCTAATAATTAATTGTTTGATGTGGAAAGTGTGTGTTCATGTGTAATTGACAAAAATGAGAATTAACATGAGATAGTATGGTTACTAGTGTTAATTGGATTGTGTGAATCGTAATTGATTAATTGGCCTCTCATATGTGAATGATGTGTGTGTGTCGTGAATGTTGTGTACAATTGGTGGATAATTTATAGAGTTGAATTATTGTGATATGCAGAAAGTTAAGATGGTAGAGATGATCTTAATTGCATATATTTGTGATATTGTACATACATTCATATCATAGTGTGCCTTGAAACACGGGTGGATTTGCTTTGAAACACAAGCGGGCTTGGATTCTAGAGTGAATCGGAAGCCGTAAACTATATGTTTACAATTGGTGGACTTTGGTCTTGTTCGGATCGGAAGTGTGGCTTAGATTCTAGAGGTATGAATCGGAGGCCGGTGAAACTTAGAATTTCACATTGGTACCACATGCATAGTGTCACATGTTTCATTGAGTCACATTAGAGTTAGGTGATAGTTGACTATGTGCATTATGTTGTCATGATATGTGCATGATTGTGATAATTGATTATGTGCATTATGTTGTTGTAATAAGTGTACGAGTGAACAATTGATTATGTGCATTGATGTCGTAATGCTATGTGTATGAGTTTGGTAATTGATTATGTACACTTGGTGTTGTAGCGATATTTGTATTAGTTGATAATTGAGAATGGGTGATGTTTGAATACGTAATTGGTTAAATGCGGGAATATGTGATAATTATGGCTATGTGTATAATTGAGAATATAGTATTGAGATATTATACTCTTATACTTGGTGTATGCTTAATATATGTGAATTATAATTAGCATTAATTTTATGATTAGGCAAGTGTAATGCATTCCTATAATTGTTGATTTAACCATTGTATCTCATTATACTTTCTTCATAATGGTTTGTATTCTCACCCTTCTGTTTTAATGTTGCCCTCGTTTGGCGACATGCAGGTTTGACGATTAGTAGCTGGCGTGTGATCTAGTTGGAGTATCGTTCGAGTTGCTTGGTAATTAAGTAGCGAGTCAATGCTCTGGTCATGTAACACTGGGTAGCTTAGATGTCGAACTCATGTTCTATTTGCTTATGTATTTTGTTATAACTTATGAACCTGTTTAATTGGTTACTTGTTGTTGAGAGGCTTTAGGCCAAATATTATGATCATGGTATGGGACATGCATCATTTATATGAAACACATGAGTATTACTTTCCGCTGTTAATGCATATTCTGGATGAATTATGATTATATGTAAGGTGTTATTTGAAATGACCAGGTGTATTGTATTTTGTGGATAAATGCTGTCGGTTTAAAAAGCTTTTTAGTTTTTGAAAACATCGATGTGATGCCCTTTGAGTTATATGCATGCTTATTCTCTGATTATATGCTTATTATTTTATGGGGTAAAAAGGGGTGTTACATCTCACATTTACTTAGGCATAACTTTTGAGTTGAACCTTTTAGCGGCTCTATGCTTGGCGGCAAATTATCGGATATGGGCGACCTCTCTTAATTAGTCAACCAAATCTGCAACATATTCTAATCCTACATGGTTGAGATCTTTGTTGACTGGGTGTTGTCATGAGGATGTGTCAAACTTTACGGACAACATAACGTCTGCTCCATTAACCACGATGAACGCAGTTTCCTTGGTAGTAGAGCGAGGGTTATGTTATATGACCCTAATATTTCATGAAGGGGTTCTGCCCATATGCCTTTGACATCGTCGAGCTTCTTCTTAAGCCCCTTCAAAATCACTTTGTTCGCTAATTCAACTTGTCCATTGGCTTGAGGGTGGACATTAGATAAGAAATTTTTTTGTAGCCTCAATTCTCAACAAAAATTAGTGACTATGACACCGGGGTCCTGTTGTTTGAAACAATGATCATAGAAAGTCTGAACCTGCACATAATTATGTGCTAGTAGAGACGTCAAAATCTTCCAGCTGTGATCTTGGCACGAGTTTCTGCCTCTACCCACTTTATGAAGTAATCTACTCTAAAAATCAAGAATTTTAATTGGCCTGACACAAGGAGAAAAGCCTAATATGTCCACTCCCACTGGTAGAAAGGCCAGGGTGACTTCATTGAATAAAGAAGTTCAATCGGGGTGTGATGAAGGTTAGTGTGTCTATAAAATTGGTCAAACTTTTTAATAAAAACAATGTTATCTTTCATCAGAGTAGGCTAATAGTATCTTGCCCTAAGTATTTTATGGGAGAGAGCCATTTCACCAATATGACTGCTGCATACTCTTTTATGAACTTTAGCGAGTACCAAGGAGGTTTTATGCTCTCCCAAACATCACAATATTGGGGAGGCTCTCTCCATTTTATAAATTTTTCATGCAAGAAGGGTGTACTTGGCGACTTGTTTTTGGACCTTCCTTGCTTCTCCTTTATCCATTGGGAGTTCGCCTTCCTACAAGTACTAGAATACAGACAACATCCAAATGAGCTCCAGGATAACTTCTAGAGAGTAAACTTCACATGCCTCAATCATAGGGGCGACAAGAGTCTCTTGGATCACTGTTTTGTGAAACCAAGTTGTTTTCAAACTAGCGAGCTTGGAAAGGAAGTCTGATATGAAGTTTTATTCACGAGGAACATGTTTTACATCAAATGATGTAAAGCGAGAGGATATACTTTGTACAGTGTGTAGATATTTTATCAATTGGGGTTCTTTAGCATGTATTATACAAAGACTTGGTTAGCAACTAATTAGGAATTGTTATTGGCTTTCAATTGGGAGCTCCCATTTCTAGGGAAACGACCATGTCAACAATGAGAGCTTCATACTATGTTTGATTATTGATAGACTTGAACTCAAACTTCAGAGCTTCCTTGATCAATATGTTTCCAGACCTTCCAATATTTTCCCACGTCTCCCCCCTTCATGTTTGAGGCTCCATTGAGTAATAATGTCCACTTTACGGACGTCTCCTCGTTCGTGGGCGAGCTAAATTCTACCAGAAATTTTACTAGAGCATGGGATTCGATGCTTTATTTTAGGATGTACTAGATATCGTACTCTAAGAGTTTTACCAGCTAGGACACCATTATTCTAGTCAATTCTGGCTTTTTCAATGCCTGTCGAACATGATTGTTGGTTTTCACGAGGATCTTATAACCTTGGAAATAGAGTCACAACTTTCTCGCTATGACAATGACAGCCAATGCTAGCTTCTCAATCTTTCGATATTGTGTTTTGGGGCCTTTGAACACCTTGCTTATGAAATACACATGCCTTCTTGCTTTATGCGTCTCTTTGAGGTGTATTATGGTCATCACCTAGTCTTTGACTGAGAAATAGAGGAGTATTGGTGATTCTTCTCTTGGGTGATTGAGAAATTGAGGCGATGTAAAGAAGAATTTTACCTTTGAGAAAGCATCATTGCATTTTGTGGTCCACTTGAACCTTTCTTTCTTCATTATGGAGGCAAAGAAAAGGAAAGCTTTTTCTCCCGCACGTAAGAAGAAGTGAGATAGGGAGGTGAGGAAAAATTCTCCTCGTCTATGGGCAAGCAAAATTCTGCCACAAAATTTTCTAGAGCCTGGGATTCAATGTTTTATCTCGGGATGTACCAGATATAATGCATGTTGAACATGATAGTTTGTTTTCACGAGGATCTTGTGACCCTATAAATAGGGCCGCAACTTTCTTGCTATGACAATGACATCCAATGTTAGCTTCTCAATCTTTTGATATCGTGTTTCGGCCGTTCTGAACACCTTACTTGCAAAATTCACATTCCTTTTTGCTTTATCTGACTCCTTGAGGTGTATTGAATTCATCGTATGATCTGTAACTGAGAGGTAGAGGAGTATTGGTGATTCATCTCTCGGGTGAGTGAGAATTTGAGGCGATGTAAAGAAGGATTTTACCTTTAAGAAAGCATCATCGCATTCTGCGGTCCACTTGAACCTTTCTTTCTTTTTTAGGGGGGCAAGGAAAAGGAAAGCTTTGTCACCAGCACATGAGAGGAAGCGAAATAGGGCGGTGAGACAAAATTCTCCTCGTTTATAGGCGAGCTAAATTCTGCCCCAAAATTTTCCAGAGCCTGGGATTCAATGATTTATCTTTTGATGTACAAGATATCATATTCTAAGAGTTCTTCCACTGATGACACCACTATTCTCTCCAAATTTGGCCTTTTCAATACCTATCAAACATGATAGTTGGTTTTCACGAGGATCTTGTGACCCTAGAATAGGGCCGCAACTTTTTCACTGTGACAACGACAACCAATGCTAGTTTCTCAGTCTTTTGATATCGTGTTTCGGCCCCTTTGAACACCTTGCTTATGAAATACACGTGTCTTTCTGGTTTATCCGTCTCCTTAACGTGCATTGAGCTCATCACTTGATTTGTGAGTAAGAGGTAGAGGATTAGTGGCGATTCCTCTCTCAGGAGAGTGAGAATTTGGGGCGATGTAAAGAATTCTTTTACCTTTGAGAAAGCACCATCGCGTTTTTCGGTTCACTCGAACCTTTCTTTCTTCTTTAAGGGGTAGAGAAAAGGAAATCTTTGTCGTTCGTACATGAAAGGAAGCAAGATAGAGCGATGAAGTGACGTGTAAGCTATTGCACTTCCTTTATGTTATATTTCCTGACTGACTGCAGAACATCCTCAATTTTGCATCGTGATTGTGCCCTTCTGTGGTTTTCACTATCACGCCGTCGAAATAGACCCCTAATTTTTGCCATATATGGTACCAGGGTAAGCCCAATCAAATTAGAGGCCCCGTTCTAATTCAAAAAATAAGCTCAAATTAAAAAAGACAATTATAATAATTAAAAATGACACATAAAAAATATAATATCATATATTAATAAAAAAATAATTATAATTGTTTCGACTTTAATCAATCTCATTATTTTTAATATATTGAGTTTTTATCATAACATTTTTTTAATTTGTTGAAATTTTTAATAACTTTTTTTGTTTATTGATATTAACTTTTCAAAGCTTAGGAGTCTTTCAAAATTTGGGGCCTCTGTTGCAGAGTTTGCTGCTCCTGCACAGGGTCGGACCTGTATGGTACGAGAACACAACGTCTGTGAGTTGGTGGTTGGTGGTGCCAACATTTTTTAGGCTGAAGAGAATAACATTGTAGTAGTAGTTGCCATGATTCGACATGAAGGTCGTCTTGGGGGCGTCTAGGGAATCCATGCGAATTTGGTTGTACCCTGAATAGACATCAATGAAACTCATTATGTGATGGCTTGAGGACCCATTTATCAAGTGATCCATGTCTGGAAGATGATACATGATCTTAAAGTAGACGATATTTAGGCCGATGAAGTCTACAAACATGTGCTCTTGTTCGCTGCTTTCCTCGCCAACACCATGTTAGCTAATCAAATAGGATACTTCGTTTTCGTGATGAATCTGACAGTGAATATTTTGCCTATTTCAAATTTAAATACATATTTAAATATATTTTATATCATATTAAATAAATTTATCCGTGTAACTACACGAGTATCTGGCTAGTTAGTTATTATATATATATATATATATATATATATATATATATATATATATATATATATATATATAATGTGTTAGAATAATGGATAGCTTTAGCTTTATCTTGTAAGTAACTATTTTTCTGTTATAGATTAGTCAGTTAGTTAGAAATATGGTTAAAGCTATGTGTATATGTACTATGATATGCCTCATTATTCATTAAGCTGAATACAAACAATAACTTCATTCCATTTACTCTCTTTCAAGTTTTCTTCTCTTCTTATTCTTCTTCTTCTTCAATGGAAGTTATCAAGTTCTAACATGGTATCATTCGCCATTCTGATCCAACCTCTTTTATAACCTTCTTCCTTCCTTTTTCATCAATGGCACCACCGCGTGTTACTCCTCCGGTCGATCCTTAACTTGACCTTACTGGTCCATATTTTTTTCACCCTAGTGACGGTCCTGGTACTGTAAAGGCTGCACCACCACTCACTGGAGCTAACTATCATTCTTGGGCACGCTCGTTGCCTCGTGCAGTTGGTGCAAAAATGAAGCTTGAATTCATAGATGGTTCTATTCTTATTTCCAAAGATTCCTTCGATCCTTCTACACGTGCATGGAATCGATGCAACATGTTAATCATTTCATGGATCATCAATTCTGTTTCCGATTCTATATCTTAATCAATCGTTTACATGGAAAATGCACTCGATGTTTGGAATGATTTGAAAGAAAGGTTTTCTCAAGGTGATCTGGTTCGTATTTTTGAACTTTATCAAGAAATTTATACCTTGAAACAAGATGTTAAGTCTGTTACTAATTTCTATTCTGAGCTGAAAATTCTTTGGAAAGAATTGGAGATTTACATGCCTATACCACAATGTGTGTGTAGAGTTAGGTGTTCTTGTGCTGCCAAGAGAAACACTCAAAACCATCACAATTTGTTATATGTCATTAGATTTCTCACTGGTTTGAATGAAAATTTTGATGTAGTTAAATCTCAAATTTTACTCATGGATCCTTTGCCTCCTATGAATAAGATTTTCTCAATGGTGTTACAACATGAACGCCAAGGAAACTTTACTCCTACTGATGATTCTAAAGCCTTAGTCAATGTTGTAGGTTTCAAGAAAGCTGGCTTGAAAACTAGTAATTCTGGCTCCTAATTCAACACTTCCAAGTCACAGATGTGTACTCACTATGGAAGAACTGGCCACATAATTGAGGTTTGTTACGGGAAACATGGCTTTCCGCCACACTTTGGCAAAGGATCAAATACAAAAAATGCCAACACAAATGAGGTGCATCTTGAAAATGGTGATCGTGCTCCAGCTCCACAACATCATGAGTCTCCTAGACAGGCTCACACTACTCAATAACAATATGATACGCTAGTGAATCTTCTTCAGGAATCAACCATTCACCAAGGTTCATCTACTGCAGCTTCCAATCAAGTGTGCTCATCCTCATTTACAGGTCATTCATTTGTAGATGCTCAAGGTAATCTTTCCTCTTGCATTTACAAGTGTTCAACACTTAATTCCTGGATAAATGATTTAGGAGCAAGTGATCATATTTTCTCAAGTCGTTCTTGGTTTCACAATCTTACTTCAATCAGTCCCATACATGTTAAATTGCTAAACTATCAATTTCCTCTAGCTAAATATATTGGCACTGTCAAATTCTCTTCTTCATTCAGCATATGTGATGTTTTATATATTCCTGACTTTTCTGTTAATCTAAAACCAGTTCCCAAACTTTGTCAAACTAACCAATACAATGTCAATTTTCATGCTTCATAATGTTTTATTCAAGACACCAAATCTCAGAAGATGATTGGTTAAGCTGAAAAGATTGGTGGATTATATCACTTAGTCCTCAAAGACAAACATAAAACCATCTCTAGCCTAAACAATGTATCTACTAGCATACCAAATAGTGCCCTGTGGAATTTCAGACTAAGACATTTGTCCTTTACTAGATTACATCAGTTACATTCTTCTTTCCCTTTATTGATTATGATAAAAATGTTGTTTGTGATGTTTGCCATTATGCCAAACACAAGAAACTACCCTTTAATAATAGCTCTACTAATT
Source organism: Vicia villosa (assembly GCF_029867415.1). NCBI lineage: Eukaryota > Viridiplantae > Streptophyta > Magnoliopsida > Fabales > Fabaceae > Vicia > Vicia villosa. The sequence continues at coordinate 49,825,461 of NC_081186.1, read as the reverse complement.
CAGGTAACCCCTTTGATTTAGTGCATTTTGATGTTTGGGGGTCCTTTGGCCATTAAATTACATAATGGTCATTCATAATTCTTGACTGCTGTAGATGATTTCAGCAGATATACCTGGATCATCTTAATGAAATTTAAGGCAGAGGCAAGGCAAAATTTCATTAATTTCATTAAGATGGTTGAAATCCAACATCACACCAATATGAAATGTGTTAGAAGTGATAATGGACCAGAATTTGCCATGCCTACATTTTATGCCTCTAAGGGCATTTCTCACCAAACTAGTTGTGTTGAATCCCCTCAATAAAATGGGGGAGTTGAGAGGAAACACCAAGACATTTTAAACATAGCTTGAGCCCTTCTTTTCAAGCTAATTTTCCTAAAAAGTTTTGGTTTTTTGCTGTTAACCATGATGTCTTCAATATGAATCGTGTTCCTACTGTTGTTTTGAAAAATAAGTCACCATATCGATGTTTGTTCAGCAAGAATCCTGACTTGCATGATTTAAAAACATTTGGTACTCTTGCTTATGCCTCTACATTACAGGTTCTTAGGACCGAGCTTGACCATAGAGGCAGAAAATGCATTTTCTTGGGATATAAGCAAGATGTTAAAGGAACCGTATTGCTTGATATAAGCAACAATGAGACTTTTATATTCAGACATGTAATTCACGATAACCATATTTTCCCTCTTAAGCCGAATTGGCAATACCATACTAGTGACAATGTCACTATTGAATCTTGTATAGACACTTTACCCTCATGACATGACAGTCCCCACGATTGTCCCGACCCAATCCAACCTACATGTCATGACACAATTCCACCAAAACCTAACATAGTTCCCTCTGAAAACACACCTCACATTCCTGAAACTTCCATTGATGACAATGCTGATTCCTCATCAACATCTACCAGACCCATTAGACTCAAACACACTCCATCTCACCTTAAGGACTATGTGTACAATTCATCCAACATCTTGGCTGCATCATCAACTTCAGGTATTCCTTATCCCATAACTTCTTTCCACTCCTTTAATTCCTTGTCTTCTAGTCATAAATTTTTCAGTTTGTCCATCACACATGATTCTGAGCCTAACACTTATGAGGAAGCATGTAAGGGTGAAAATTGGTAGATGACTATGAAGGCTGAATTAGATGCATTAGCTAGAAATGGTACTTGGGTAATGGTGGATCTCCCACCTCTTGTTAAACCTATAGGCAGCAGATGGGTTTACAAGATCAAGCATAGAGCTAATGGATCTATAGAAAGGTATAAAGCTACATTGGTTGCAAAGGGATATAGCCAAGTTGAAGGATTGGACTTCTTTGATACTTTATCACCTGTTGCCAAGCTGTCCACAATTAGAGTTTTACTAGCCACAACTTCAATCAATCATTGGCATTTACATCAACTTGATGTAAATAATGCTTTTTTGCATGGAGATTTGAATGAAAATGTTTACATGCTTGTACCACAAGGTGTTTCTTATTCCAAACCAAATCAAGTTTGCAAACTTGTGAAGACCTTGTATGGTTTAAGGCAGGCTAGTCGTAAATGGTATGAGAAACTTACCTATCTTCTATTGAAACTTGGCTATACACAATCCACTGCTGATTACTCCATGTTTACTTTGAAACATGATGACAATATCATAGTTTTACTTGTCTATGTAGATGACATTATATTGGCAGGTACATCTTTAATGAAGTTCAATCGTATCAAAGGCATTCTTAATGATAAATAAAGGATTTGGGAACACTGAAATACTTTCTTGGACTGGAAGTTGCTCGGTCAAAATATGGTATCACTATATCACAGAGAAAATATTGTCTGGATTTACTTAATGACTCAGGTCTTCTAGCATCAAAGCCAGCAACAACTCCTGTTGGTCCATCATTAAAACTCCATCATGATGATAGTGCTCCTTTAGAAGAAATTACTGCATACAGAAGAATGATTCGCAGGTTGATATACTTGAACAACACTAGACTAGATATCACTTTTGCTACACAACAGCTAAGTCAGTTCCTTCACAAGCCTACACAAGTACACTATCAGGAAGCCTGCAAAATTGTGAGGTATTTAAAGATGAATCCTGGACATGGCTTGTATTTTCCCAGATCATCTAATTTTCAGGTGCTAGGCTACACAGATGCTGATTGGGCTGGCTGTATGGACACAAGGAGATCTACCTCAGGTTATTGCTTCTTTTTGGGGTCATCTCTAGTTTCATGGAAGGCTAAAAAGCAACAAACAATTTCTAGAATTTCTTTAGAGGTTGAGTATCGGGCTCTTGGATCAGCAACATGTGAATTGATGTGGCTTCAGTATGTCTTGTGAGATTTGCATGTTTCATGTTCTAAACCACCCGTCCTATACTGTTATAATCAAAGTGCCATCCACATTGCATCTAATCTTATTTTTCATGAAAGAACAAAACATCTAGAGATTGTTTGCCACTTGGTAAGGGAGAAAGTCCAACAAGGTCTATGCAACTGCTGCCTATTGCATCAAAGGAACAACTGGCTGATTTTCTCACAAAGCCATTGCAACCATCCAAATTTCATTCTTTTGTATCCAAGCTTGGCATGACCAACATCTATCATGCTTAAGCTTGAGAGAGGCTGTTAGAATAATGGGTAACTTTAGCTTTCTCTTGTAACTAACTATTTTTCTATTATAGATTAGTTGGTTAGTTAGAAATATGGTTAGAGCTATGTGTATATATACTGTGATATGCCTCATTATTCATTAAGCTGAATACAGACAATAGCTTCATTCCATTTACTCTCTTTCAAGTTTTCTTCTTCTTCAATGGAAGTTATCAAGTTATAACATAATGGGATGATGGGGTATTTGTGTGTATGATTGTTATCAAGAAATTCTAATCTTATTAACACTAACAGAAATGCTATTCTTACACCAAGCCATACACCTACACCGTATGTACGGACGACATTATTCATGTACGGAGAACACTGTTCATATACGGACGAATACTATTCATGTACGGACGAACATTATTCATGTATGGACGAATACTATTCATGTACGGACATTTATTTTTAATACCTGGACGTGCATTAACCAACTTCATTACTGCATTAACTAAGTTTTTACACTGCATTAACCAAGTTTGATGACTGCTAATAATTATTTTTAATACCTGGATGTTGCATTAACCAACTTTATTACTGCATTAGCAAAGTTTTTACACTGCATTAACCAAGGTTGGTGACTTCTATAAAGTATTGTTCATGAATAGTAACGTAAACAGTTCCGTCCATACATAAATAGTGGTAGTCCGTACATGAACAATGTCATCCGTACATGAAAAATGCGTTCGTAGATACGGTATAGATATATGATTTGGTGTAAGAATATCATATTTGTAACACTAATAAACCCTTAATTAGTCTTTATTGTTAGGTGGGATCAGAATGATGCTTAAAGTAAACACACTTCCATCAAATCCATAAACACCGTCCAATGACGTATTCTCCCGCTACATACCAACCAGTGGCATTCCCGTAATATTTCCATTTCTAAGTGGCATTTACAACTCACTCCCATCCCAGAACTAGAGTCAAACAAGCAATCGCAACGTGTGTTTTCTTCTCTCTTTCTCTTTTTCAACAAAAACCAAAATTAAAACCACAAAACCAAACTTGTCGCACGCATTAACTCTTTCGTGAATTCCCAGGTACCCTTTCTTCTCTTCTTTTCATCTTGTTTCTTGTTCCAATTATATTTCTCTGTCTCTTGCTTTTGCATTGACTTGTTTTTCATGCTGTGATAAATTTGCAGATTAGGTGTTTGTGAAAAGGTTTTAACGAAAATTGGGAACTGTATCAAAATTCAGAATTCAGAAATGGGATCTGAAGGGCCAAAGGCTGTTACAATTCATGTAACTGGGTTTAAGAAGTTTCAAGGAGTGCCAGTAAACCCTACAGAGGCTATTGTTAGTAATCTGAAGGGTTATATTGAAAAGAAAGGTTTACCGGATGGTGTTACTCTTGGAAGTTGCACTGTTCTTGAGGTGGCTGGTGAGGGTGCACTTCCTCAACTGTATCAGACTTTGGAGTCTGGTGTGTCTAAAACAGATACTAAGAGCAACGCTAATGTTGTTTGGGTTAGTTGGTTTTCTCTTATTCAATATTTGACTTCAGTTTAATTGTTGATAATTGATCATGTTATCAGAGCCGTCTCAAATTTTTGGAGGCTATAAAAGTTGCAGTTTAGCTTGACAAAACAAATAGATACCTACCTTATTTAACTAGTACGATTTAATAACAAACATTTTTATTTTAAGGAAGCCCTATTTAGCCACAGTTTAACTAATTTTAGGCCCTGTACAGTAGTCTGTCTTGCACGCCCTCAAATATGGCTCTGATGATAGTGTCTTTAAATTTGTAAATATCATAGAAGTTTATGAGCAGTGTCTCAAGTAGGAAACTCAGTTGGTGAGCTAAGGGAAATCAAAAGATTTGCTTTAGAATGTCTTAAAAGAAATTTAATAAAGTATGCCGATTCCGAATTACTATCTATTAGACTTGAATATTGTTTGCCACACTTGTCATTTTCACCACATTTTTGGTAGATGCATATTGAATTGCATTAGATATTGAGTTTTCATATCATGTAATCTGTAGCATTTTGTTTCCATCATCACACTAATGCCTTGCCGCAAAGTTGTTGCTAGACATTGTAACAAATTTGCTGAATGAAAATTGAGAAGAAATAAACTCACACCAATGCAATTATGCAATGGTCGTCTTGTTTAGTGTTATTTTGTTTCTCTCCATTTTCTTTTTTATTTCTAGGGACTCTTGTAATATGGTCCTCGTTAATTATGAGCTAATTTTTATGTCAGTGTGAGAAATAAGTATTGTCAATTGCGTATCGCGAAACAATAGTGGTCTGTTAAAATTCTGCTATGCTATACTATAACATTGCTATAGCTGCTATTTGCCAGCATTGTGGAAAACGAATGATTGGTACATGTTGAATAAAAGATACTGTGAAGCAGAAATGCATGTTTATAATATAATCATATTTCTGGTTACTTTGATAATGATTTTTTTTCCATGAATTTATGCTTCAGCTTCACTTGGGGGCGAATAGTGGAGCGACAATGTTTGCCATTGAGCGTCTGGCAGCGAATGAAGCCACTTTTCGCTGTCCAGATGAATTAGGATGGCAACCACAGGTGGGTTATGATCTTGCTTCTTGTTTATCTTTTATCGATGAAATGAAATTAGAATAGCTAAAAGATTTTCTTTAATGGTTTGAAAGCATACCATGTTTTACATTATCTGAATACCTTTTTCCTTTTTTTTTTTTTTCATTTTTCTTTTGCAGCAAGTCCCGATAGTCCTTGAAGATGGCGGGATTTCTCGAAAAAGAGAGGTAAAACTGCAATTACTTGTACCTGTCTCTCATACTTGCATTGCATGCTGTTGTAGCTATGCTAAGAATGTCTTTATTATTTTCCTAACTTGCAATTATTGTTTATTTTGTTTTATGAAGACTTCTCTACCCGTTGATGCAATCTATAAATTCTTGAAGAAGGGACAAAATTATGATGTAATGAAATCAGATGACGCCGGACGATTTGTTTGCAATTATGTGTATTACCACTCTCTCCGGTTTGCTGAACAGAAGGGTAACAAGTCTCTATTTGTCCATGTCCCTTTATTTTCGAGAATCGATGAAGAAACTCAGATGAGATTCACAGCCTCTCTTTTGGAGGCCATTGCTTCCGCATGTTAATAATGCAATTGATTGAATTGTTTGCAAGGACTGCCATGTCCACTCTGTCAACTTGGTTGTGTATGTAAATTATTTGTCTCAATAGAAATGCAATTGTATAACAACTCTTGAGTGAATAACAAAGTTGTTCTTTGTTTTTTTTTTTTTTTTTGGGTTTGGCACGTCGTTGATCGATCGATGTACAATTCTGGGATTCCTGCTCATGGACCCTGCATAGATATAACTATGCCGTTGGTGATTGTTGAAAATTGTGTTGGCTTAGTTTTTTTTTTTTTTTTTTTTGTTTGTTTGTGATTCATGCTAATATTTCAAATGCTATGCAATTTCACACCATAATATAGTTCTAATGTCTATTTGGATAGACTTATTTGAACTTAAACGTTTGTGAGTGTTTGGATGAACTTAAAAAAACAATTTGTAACATGCCTATAAGCAGATTTCAGCTTATTTCTTTAAGCTCTCTTTAGTAGTTTATAAAGAGAAAATACTTGACTCTTTTGTTTTTTATTCACATGTTGGCAAAAAGGACCAACCTCAATCCCACCAAGTGAAAAGGTCACATGCTAGCAAAAAAGACTGATATCTCTCAAAGTTTACTTTAAGCATCATCATGTTGAGTCAACCTGTACAGTTGCAGTTTTAAACAATAAAGTTTTCATCCAAGGAATTTGAATGGCTATATTTGTGTATTACTAGGATGGTGATTCTTCAATTGGAAGGAAGTGGAATAAGGTTGTTAGGTTTAGCCTTTAAATATGAGTGCCATGATAATGTTATAGATGGCGCGGTACTCGTAAAGATAGTGCTTATGAGAATTCTTCTAAGAATGGGAAATGATTATCAGGTTTTTGATGGAATGGTTTGTTTAGTTTGGTGGTAAGTAAAATTAGTTTTAGATGAATTGATTTTAGTTAAAAGTTACTCTAATATAAAATAATTTATAGTTTATGTTTGAATACATTTATATAAGAATGGATAAACAATAAATTTGAGTGTGAAATTTATCAAAACTACAAATTCTAACTGTAAGTTATAATAGTTAGGAAAAATCAATTCCAATCAATATAGTTCAAATAAATCAAAATTAATTTTGTATGTAGAATCACTTTGGACTCCACCTACTTCGAAATCAAAGACAACTTAATGTTTTTCGAAATCAAAGACAACTTAATGTTTTGAAGTTTAATTGATTTTTTTTTTTGGTTAAGATTGAGGGCTTAAGTCCAAAACAAAAAAACAAACAAAAATTATATAAGGAGTAGTAATCCCTAACACATCTTTAGAGAGCAACGGAAATAGTTCTACAGGACACTCTTCATATAAATGCGATCCTGATTCATGCCTCAAGCTCAAATTTGTCATGGCGAGCTCAAATTTGTCATGGCGTCTGGGCAAATATTTGCTTCCCGATACACATGCTCTATTCAGACTTCTTAATCGTCAATGATCGACTTCTTGATTTATTGAAGGAGACCCCACCCTACACCTATTTTTGTTCTACTACCTTTTATTGCTTCCCTAATCACCTTGCTATCAATTTGCAATTCCACCTTTTTAAAATCTTTATCAAAAGCAAACTTAAGCTCCTCAAGAACACCCCATAGTTCTGCGATTTCTGCATTATAAGTACCAATATTCTTAGAGAACCTTCCATACAAATTACCTGCATGATCACAAAGCAAACCACCACATCCTTATGGTTTTAAAAGGAAGCAACTTGCAAGCAATATTGGATATCCTTATATTGGAGTAAATTAGAAAACAATCCAGTGATTAGTTAAGTTATAACTACTTATTCACTATTACATGACTTGATTTACAATTTTTGTTGTTGCAAATTGTCTTGCATATAACATCATGTTCTATTGGATACAATCAATTTATTATATAATACCTATTTTGGACCGGTCACAAACCCAATAAAAAAAGGATTAATCGTCCGTCCAAAATTATTCCACCAGAATGACATAGGTACAATGTAACCATAATATTGAGCCCCTACACCTGATCCACGCCACATATTTCTGACCACTGTTGGTATCATCTAACGCCCCACTCCCCCCCGCATTCCACGTTGGGAAGCATGAGGCATCCATAACCGAGTCTCATATATAAGGTGCCTCACATGAAGCTAGAGGTATGATTGTTAATCTTAAAGGTCCATCATCTCCTAACCATACCGAAAATTTGCTCCACCATACCAAGGATCCATCTCACTAGCTCACAAACATTTCTTATTTCGTAACGGAATAATACCTATTTTCTTGGCAAGAGTTATACAATACCTCTTTAGACTAAGATAATTTTATTAGGCTTATTAGTGGACAACCCATGATCTCTTCTACCATTACTCTCCTTAACACCATTCTTGAGAATCAATAGGTCCTTCTCCAAAATCAACAAGAACAAATGAGAATGCAAAGGAGGAATAATTCAAGAGTTCATCATCTTACTCGCAAGCTCGCCAAAATTGGAATTGGATCTCCAAGCAAGTTTGCAATGATGATGATGAGACATGTAACATCTCGATTTTTATTAGTTATTTTATTAATTATTTTATTTGGTGTTTTTATTAATTATTTATTTAATTATTATGTGATATGATGATTATTTAATTATTTAATTATGTGTGTATTTGTGCTATTGGGTTAATTAAGTTATTAGGGAGATATGACTAATTGGGCCTAAGTTGTAGAAATATAATATTAGGTGGATTGGTGGGTTAAGCCCAATTAACTTAAGAGAAGATAGTAAGGAAAATAGGGTTTTAGATATTACACTATCATTTTGGGAAAAAAGAAGAAGAGATTTGGGGGATTCTTGAAAAAGAAGGAGTTTGGTTCAAGGTAAGGGGGAGAATTCCATTATCTTAATTATATATGTATGCAATATGTAGTAGTATGATAAGTATTTATCCCTAAATTTCATAGATTTCATAATGTTAGGGTTTGTGTTGAATCAATGAGATTTTATGATTTTGTCATGTTTAATGTGTTATATGGATGACCCATAATTAGAAACATGAATAGGAACCCATAACATGTGATAAATTGCTGTTGGAATGAGTTTTGGTTGGTAAAAATCGAAGTTAGGGGTTGGTGTTGGATGTGCTGAAAACACATAGATTTTTCTGGTTCTGGTGTTGTTCGTCGGGAGGCATCTGGCTTCGCTGGGGGAGTGCGCGCTCACATGTCTGCGCCGAGCGAGCATAGCGGGCGAGGAGGTGGCCAAGTTTCTGTCTTGGAGCGCCGGGCGAGCGAGGTATTCCGCCGGGCGAATATGCGCTATTTTACAAAAATTATAATGTGCATAACTTTTGATCCGTAACTCTTTTTCTTGTGTCGTTCGAAGCATTAGGAAGCTAACGTAAGCATATATATGATAGGATAGAATTGGATAACACTTTATGAATTAATTATGATGTTGTTATGTGGATAACATATGATTATCTTTATGTGCGTAGTGAATTAGTGAATTGTGGATAGTAATTGTTGGCATGATAAATGTGGTATGATATTCATGATGAGTGTGAATGAATATATGCTAATTGTTGTGCATCGTTGTGATTGTTATAAAATAAGTGTGCTCTGTACAATTGGTGGATAATTCATTGCGAGAATTATTGTGGTATGCGATATGTTAAGATTGTATGGATGATATTACTTGCATATATTTTGTGATAATTGTACATGCATTCATGGTGACTTTGATCCTTGTGTGGAAACAAAAGTGGGTGGCTTTGATCCTTGTGTGAAAACATAGACGTGGCTTTGTATCCTTTGTGGACGTGGGAGCGGTGAACTAAAGGTTCATATTTTGAGGGCTTTGATCTTGTCTGGATCGGAAGTGTGGCTCTGGTTTATAATCGGGAGCGGTGAGCTTGATACTCACATGGTACCACATGCATTGAGTCACATTAATTGCATTCGAGTCGCATTATGTGTTATGTGGTTACTTGAATTGGTGTGAATTGCCTTAGTAATACTTGGAAATTGTGTTTTGTGTAATAATTGTGGAACTTATTCAATTTATGAAGTGTGATGAATGACAATGCTATTGTATGCTATATTCATTGTGCATATGGTATGTATTCATTATGATGTGAATTCTCACCCTTATGTCTGAATGATGTTAATTGTGACATCGTGCAGGTTCCGACGAGTAGTGAGTTTGTCCGAGGATTTAGCCGATGAGCTTTTGGTTTATCGTTTTGATTAGGTAGTGAGTCAAATTCTCTGATCCTGTAACACTTGGGGGTTTATTTGAACTCATGTTTTGATGTTGGATATTGTATCTTTATCGTATTTTGATGAGATAATTTGAATATGTGGTTGAAGGCTATGTTGCCTAGTTATTGGATTTCATATAATATAGTTTGATTATGTTATTTTGAATTGGTAGATGGATATAGTATGGAATATATTCATTGAAATTATTTGAAATTGTTATTCCGCGTGTGATATGCATAATGTATGAAAGCATGAAGTTTCAAATTGTGTTATGAAATGATCAGTGTGTGTTTGTATATTTGTTTTGGATTTTCATTGCGGTGAAAACAACATGTGACGCCCTTTTGTTTATGCTTATTTTACTCTGTGTATATTTATCTTGATATTTGGGGGTTAGAAAAGGGGTGTTACAAGACAAATTAATTTTCTTTCTTGTTTGCTTGTTGCTTGCTTTTCTCTTTATTTTTATTAATTCCTCTCCATGTTTTTTCCTTCCATGGTACTATTCATGTTTAATTAATGAAATTATTTCCCTTTTAGTATACTCTACTTGATCAAACATGCTTGCATAATCAGGCCCGACCCTGTGCCTGTGCAGCCAGCCCCACAGCACAGGGCCTCATATAGTTGGGGGCCTCAAATATTTTTCCACATGTTAATTAGTACATATATGAAAGTAGCTTAGTTTTGCAAAATAAAGTGTTCAATGCTTTGAGTTTCATTTTTTAATTATATTATTTTATTCATAAAAGTGTCAAAAAATATCACTATTCAGGGTAACACATACTTCTAAATTTAAAAATATGTACACATCTTCTAAACTTAAATATATACCTAAGCCACCACACTAATAAACAATAAACATTTCATATAGTTTAAAATCAAACCGCGAATAAATATTTTAGTTATGAAATTTTATAAATATTTTAGTTATGAAATTTTATAAATATTTTATATTGAAATAATATATATATATATATATATATATATATATATATATATATATATATATATATATAGAGAGAGAGAGAGAGAGAGAGAGAGAGAGAGAGAGAGAGAGAGAGAGAGAGAGAGAGAGAGAGAGAGAGAGAGAGAGAGAGAGAGAGGAGGGTTATATTGACTCCAAGAGTAAGTTTTAATAACTTACTCCACATCTTGACCATTAATTATTTTCAATCTAATGGTTAAAAACAATAAGGAATAGTTTTCTCTTTCTACATTTAATGATTTATTATTTTTAACCATTAAATTGAAAATAATTAATGGTCAAGATGTGGAGTAAGTTATTATAACTTACTCTTGGAGTCAATATAACCCTCCTTATATATATATATATATATATATATATATATATATATATATATATATATATATATATATATATATATATATATATATATATATATATATATATATAATGGTGGAGATTATGGGTGAATCTTTTTTTTCTCTCTTTCCTACATCATTTATTTCAAAATGTAGGAGAGAGAAAAAAAAGATTCACCTATAATCTCCACCATTTATTTTAAAATTCAATGGTTCAGATTCATTCTCAAATTCTCATATAAATATGGCATTTTCATATGATATGCCATATATATATATATATATATATATATATATATATATATATATATATATATATATATATATATATATATATATATATATATATATATATATATATATATATATATATATAGGGAGAATAGCTATTTCCCCCCTGCCATATTAGCGAAGTTTGAAAAACACCCCCGTAAAAAAAAAATTTAGATTCCATCCCTAACATATTCAGATTCATGCATATTGGCCCCTCCCCCCAACCAGTCACCAGAATCTTCATTATTTTAATAATTTTTTGAGTTTTTTTAGTAGCACACATGGATTAGATGATGAGTTGGCACAGTAATTGAAATTAGTCGTGGTAAAAAAATTTCATGAGTTAACAAACCCTAATCCCAAACCGAATACCCTAAAACAAATTAGGTTATCTTCTTCTTCTCCTTTCTTCAACAGCAGCCCGAGAAAGTCATCTTCTTCTTCTTATAAGAAAGCTCGATCTTCTTCTTCTTTCTACTAGCAAAACCCTCGATCTTCCTTTGCCGTATTCCCGCCGTTGCGTTCTCATCTTCGTCTTCATGGAAGAAAGCTCAAACACAAGCATCCTCTCTAATGGAAGAACAAGACCCAAATGTGGACACGATCTCCCAATGAAAATGTTTATTTCCAAATCCAAAGCAAATCCAGGGAGAAAATACTGGAAGTGCAAGCACTGGGGGGTTAGATTCATTAGCTTTCCAATTTTCTATTTCTTCTACTTATACTGATTTCCAGCTATTTGGAACATAACTGTATTATGTGTTTGCAGAAAGAGGAGGATTGCGAGCTGTTTCTATAGGATGATGAGTATTTTGGAGTGGACGTTTCAAAGGAAGATCGTTTGGTCTGTACGTGCGAGACTGTGGCTCACCAGATTAAGATGCTCACGAAGGGGATGGAAGACTTGAAGATTACTATTGACAACACTAGAAAAGTAGTGAAATTTGTGATAACAATAGTTGCTTGTTACTGGGTGTTTTATGTTATAGGCTTAGGAAGAATGTAAGGATATCTGTTATAGGCTTTGGAAGAATGTAAGGATATGTGTTATAGGCTTAGGAAGAATGTAAGAAACATGATGTATGAATGTCGTGTAACTCAAATTTCTAATGTAAATCAATGTTGCTCAATGTTATTTCAGATTGTTGTGAATCAAGCTTAATTTATATGATAGCTTAATTTCAGCTTGTTGTGAATGAAGCTTAATTTATGAGCCATAACAGACTGCCATATGGTATGCCATATCAAAATACCATAATGCCATAGACTGCTATAACAGAGAAATTGTTTCTGATCTATAACAGACTGCTATAGTGTATTACTTTTTTATGGGTACTATTATAAAACAAAACCATATGGTATGCCATATCAAAATGCCATATCAGAATACCATAATGCCATAGACTGCTATAACAGAGAAATTGTTTCTGATCTATAACAGACTGCTATAGTGTATTACTTTTTTATGGGTACTATTATAAAACAAAACCATACACACCTGGCAGTCAATGTTTATCTTAGTTTAGTTTAGTATAGTTTTCAAAGTAATAAACTCTACCAACTTATCTATGGAATGCAGAAACAATTGAACCACATATCAAAATACCATAATGCCATATGGTATGCCATAACAGACTGCTATAGCAGTTGCATTACAATGATCAATAACACTATAATATTCATAACAGTTGCATTACAATGATCATTACATGTTCATTACAAAAAGAAGCTTAGAAACCTTACAACATCTATTACATATTCATTGCAAACAGTCACCAAAAACAATGAATTCCCCTAATAACATGTTCATTATAAAGTATCATTGGGACAAATTTCTTTCAATTAGAGGTCCTTAAAGTTATAAAATAGGAGACAAATAAACTACCGAGTCATTCTTCTTGCAATGTCCTTCCAATTTTCTGATGCATCATCAACCACCAATGGTGCATTTGAAGTTGAGCCAGGCCCACTAATTTGCCTTGAATTCTTCAAAATCTTAATCCTTTCACTAACCCTCTTCCTCTTATGCTTGTCAACAGGTCCCTTTTTCTTTTCTTTTTTTGCAACAGATGCAGTAGACTTAGGTTGATCAGCTGCTATGGTTGTTGTTTCAGCTTGAACATGTGATGCAGGGACTGGATTGACTGCTGCAGCTTGAACATGTGTAGAGGGTGTGGGATTGCAGACTTGTGATAATTCTTCTTGGTGCAGCATAGCTTCAATTACAACATCTATTTCAGGATCATCATAATTCTCAGTAGGTGCAGCTTCCTCATTTCCAATAGGTGCAGTTGCAGCTTCATCATTTTCAGCAGGGAGATCTCTATTATTTCCAGCAGGTGCAGCTTTGGCTCTTGGTGCCTTTCTCTGAAAATCATGCAATTTATTATAAGCAACCAAGTGTTTACAACAAGTTAATAAATTGAATAAATATATTTAGTGGTTTACCTTTCTCTTTAGTGCATTAGGGTTTTGTTCCTTGCTTTTGCATTTCCTTGAGTTATGCCCAAACTGATCACACTTGGTGCATCTATATGAAATACCAGGCCTTCTCATTCTTGAACCAGACTCATCTTGTTCCCTATACCTTAACTTCTTTGGCCTACCAGGTCCTTTCTTAAACATAGGTGGCAGCATATCTTCCACATCTACGGATGGTCACATTTCCATCCCATTGATAGGGCTCACATTATGTTCATAACACTTTTGATATGCCTCTCTAGTATAGCACTCGTCTACATATGACTCTGGATTCAAACTTTGATAACTTATGGCAGACACAACATGCATACATGGTATACCCACTAGTTCCCAAAAACAACATGAACATGTTTTTTTCCCAAGATCAACTATAAACTGTTGGCCATTGAATGGGTGATGCACCTGCCAGAGGTCACCCATACTCCAAGTAGGGAGCCATTGACCACTCATTGAGACTTCCTTGTCTAGTCTCTTCCTAGGCATTGGCATAATATTGTGATTCCACTTGCTTAGCTTTTCTAAATTATTGACAATCCTATTCATCAAGTAGTTTCTAATCCACTCACACATTGTGAGGATAGGTTTGTCCCTAACTTGCAAGATTGTACTGTTAAATGACTCACTTAAATTGTTCATCAATACATCACACTTTGGATAAAAAGAGAAAGAATGCTTACACCACAATCTGGTTGGAACACCCATAAGCCATTCCCATGCCTTCTTGTCAAGGGCCTTCAACTCATTCATCTTTTTCTCCCAAGCTTGAAAATATGTTGCTTTAGCAGCTCCCATTAAGAGATCCCTAATTGCTGCACCACCACCAAACTTTTTCTTAAAATTTGCATAGAGATGTCTAAGACAAATTCTATGCTCAATCTGCTCAAACATTTCTTCAAACACTGCTACCAGTCCCTGTAAGTAGTGGATTAGTCAGGAAAAAGAAAGAACAATATACAACAAGTAAGAAAATAAAGTTGTATAAAAGAGCAAACCTTTTGTTGATCTGATATAAACACATATTTCCTCTCTACACCAACATCTTCCATAAGTAATTGCAGGAACCACCTCCAGCTTTCTTTTGATTCAGTCTCCACAACTCCAAAAGCCAATGGATAATACTGGTCATTTGGATCCCTAGCCACAACTACTAAGAGTTGACCTCCATACTTTGATTTAAGATGGCATCCATCCACACCAATGAAAAGCCTACAGCCATTAATGAATCCCTTCTTGCATCCATCCAAGCAAAAGTAAAACTTAGCAAATCTTGGTTGAATAGTAGGCAGAGGCCTCTCCACATCAATCTTGATAGTATTCCCAGGACATTGTTTTTTTAGCTCTGCTGCATACCTCCATAACATAGTGTATTGCCTAGTTGCATCTCCTTCAACTATTTCTTCAGCCAAGCATTGTGCTCTCCATGCTTTGCCTTTAGTGATACCCACAACATATTTCATCCTCATTTCAGACATTATTTCAGACACTTTTACCTTTCCCATGGACTTCCTTTTTTCCACCACTAGCTTTGATACCCACTTTGAGTTGGCTGATTTGTTATTTAAAACCCTAGCACAACTATGTGACCCCACCCATGTTTTTAGTTGGTAAGTGTGTCTGTCACCAACTTTACTACACAAAGCCAAAAAACCACATTTGCCCTTACACTCCACCCTAACCCTATAGTTTTCATTTTTTACAAACCTTATCTCTCTTCCATTAAGAACAGACCATTCCCTAATAGCATATTTGAACTCCACCAAAGAATTAAATTCCATTCCTAACTTGAATTTGAAGTCTTTATTCATCAACTCACTTCTAAACTTTTCATATTTTGGATTCTTTTCATCACCACTATCATCGGGATCAGAACTGTCCAATTCCTCACTACAATAATCAACATCATCTCTTGGGATATTAGTGGGGTTCTTGCTTGAGGTATAACCAAACAGTTTAGATGGAACAGATACCTTGACTTTGGGTGATTGTTCAGTCATCTTGCTTTTCTTGCTAGCACATCTCTTGTAAGCAACTGAATTGCCATTCACCACAAACCTTCTACCCTCTGTGGATTTGTCTAATTCCACTTCAACATAATCAGCATCAACTTCAGGGGCTGCTTGTTCTTCCTTGTAACCTTCATTTCCTACTGTTGTTCTCTCTTCTTCACTATCATCAAACAATTTTCCTTCAACATCACTGTCATCACTGCTGCTGTCATCATTTTCTTGCATAGGGTTACAAACAGTTGGCACAGAAACCTTGCTTACGGTATCCACAACATTGTGTTCAACCCATATATGACCATCGACGTTATTATCGATACAATGTGTGGCAATTTCCATAGCTTCTTTGTCATCAGTGACGTGGAAGTAACTATCATCAACACAGGGGATCTTCCTCCACAGTCTAAAACCAACAATACCCCAATCTTTAACTAAACTAATAGCTTCAAAGTAGCTCCAAGTATCCAGGTCTTGTTCATGAACAGTAGTTTCGTCCCCACCCTTGTAGAAGATGAACCTTTTTTCACGCACAAATTGACCCCCATGGTGAAATACGACACTGATGGTGGACATTTCTGAATTTTAACATAAACAAATCGCATTAGGGACCACAAAATTGGATTGGGACCACAAGAGAAGTAAAAAATGTTCAGAACAACTCAATCTTTTAACGCACACAAAAACAACGTTTATACATGACATACCTTATGCGAGGAAGAGCGTCTGTGCCTTGCTTCAAATATTGATTTGCAGGTGGTTGATTTGGGTGATGAACATTTAGGTTTAACGTTAACAAGCTGGGAACAATTGTTTTAGGGTTTTCGGTTTGGGATTAAGGTTTGTGAACTCATGAAATTTTTTTACCGCGACTAATTTCAATTACTGTGCCAACTTATCATCTAATCCATGTGTGCTACTAAAAAACCTCAAAAAATTATTAAAATAATGAAGATTCTGGTGACTGGTTGGGGGGAGGGGCCAATATGCATGAATCTGAATATGTTAGGGATGGAATCTAATTTTTTTTTTTACGGGGGTGTTTTTCAAACCTCGCTAATATAGCAGGGGGGAAAATAGCTATTATCCCTTATATTTATATATACATATACATATATATGTCAATTTTTTTAAAATATATTATTTATTTGAAGATATATTTGTTAGAACAAGATTTGTTCTGATCAATATTCTTAGTTTTGATGATAACGAGGATATGAATTTTGTGTAAGATAATGTGGTACTCTAATACATTGCAATTTCCCTTTCAGGAAATATATAAAGAGTATGCACAAATCAGCGCTCAGAAGCTTTGTCTCAGAAGGTTCAGCATGCAACATCAGAACATGGTCTGGCAAGACATCAGAAGATGGTCAAGGCAGAATCAGAACATGGGTCTATGGAAGCATCAGAAGAACTTGAGATCAGAAGCAGAAGCACTGAAGTTCTCATGGTATCACGCTCAGAAGCACTTCAAGGTCAGAAGACAAGAAGATGCTATGCACCAAGCTGTTTGACTCTGATGATATTCAAATATTATATACACAAACATCAGATCAGAAGAAAGTACAGGTGGCAGGCTACGCTGACTGACAAAAGGAACGTTGAAAGCTATTAAAGGCAACGTCAGTAGACACAGCGTGAACAAGGCTCGAGGTAGTTAACAAAAGCGTGAAACATTAAATGCAAAGCTGTACGGAATACGCAAAGCATTAAATGCGCCCAACGGTCATCTTCTGAAGTGCCTATAAATATGAAGTTCTGATGAGAAGCAAGGTTAACGAATCCTGAATAAACTTATTCTGAAAAACTTGCTGAAACACTGTTCAAATCAAAGCTCAGAAACTTCATCTTCATCAAAGCTCACTACATTGCTGTTGTAATATATTAGTGAGATTAAGCTTAAACGTTAAGAGAAATATCACTGTTGTGATTATAGCTTTTCAGAAGCATTTGTAATACTCTTATTTGATTACATTAATTTGTAAGTAACTAGAGTGATCAAGTGTTGATCAGGATACTCTAGGAAGTCTTAGCTTGTGTCTAAGCAGTTGTAATTAGAGTGATCACGTGGTGGTCAGGATACTCTAAGAAAGTCTTAGCTTGTGTCTAAGCATTTGTTCCTAGAGTGATCAGGTTGTGATCAGGATACTCTAGAAGACTTAGTCGCGGACTAAGTGGAAAACCATTGTAATCTGTTGCGATTAGTGGATTAAATCCTCAGGTGAGGTAAATCACTCCGTGGGGGTGGACTGGAGTAGTTTAGTTAACAACGAACCAGGATAAAAATAACTGTGCAATTTGTTTTTATCGTTCAAGTTTTTAAGACTTCACTTATTCAAACCCCCCCTTTCTAAGTGTTTTTCTATCCTTCAATTGGCATCAGAGCGCTGGTTCTAAGGTGCAAGCACTTAACCGTGTTTAGAAAAGATTCAGGAAGAGAAAAACGCTTCAGTAAAAGATGGCTGGTGAAGTTCAAACAAATCCAACTGCATCTACATCTGGCTCTGCTGAGCAATACAACGGTAACAATGGTTATACTAGACCACCAGTATTTGATGGTGAAAACTTTGAATACTGGAAAGATAAACTGGAAAGTTACTTTCTTGGTCTGGATGCTGATCTATGGGATCTTCTGTTGGATGGTTACAAACATTCTGTTAAAGCTACTGGTGTAAGGCTCACAAGAAGTGAAATGACTGATGATCAAAAGAAAGAATTCAAAAATCATCACAAATGCAGGACTGTTTTGCTGAATGCTATCTCTCATGCAGAGTATGAGAAGATATCTAACAGGGAAACTGCCCATGATATATATGAGTCATTGAAAATGACCCATGAGGGAAATGCTCAAGTCAAGGAGACTAAAGCTCTTGCTCTAATCCAGAAATATGAAGCCTTCAAGATGGAGGATGATGAAGATATTGAGAAGATGTTCTCAAGATTTCAAACTCTATCTGCTGGATTGAGAGTTCTGGATAAAGGCTACACCAAGGCTGATCATGTAAAGAAGATTATCAGAAGCTTACCCAGAAGATGGGGTCCAATGGTGACTGCATTCAAGATTGCCAAGAATCTGAATGAAGTTTCTTTGGAAGAGCTTATCAGTGCCTTGAGAAGCCATGAAATAGAGCTGGACGCAAACGAGCCTCAGAAGAAAGGTAAGTCTATTGCATTAAAATCTAATGTTAAAAAATGCACTAACGCTTTTCGGGCTAGAGAAGAAGATCCTGAAGAATCAGAATCTGAAGAAGAAGATGAGCTATCCATGATCTCCAGAAGGGTGAATCAACTCTGGAAGAGCAAGCAAAGGAAGTTCAGAGGCTTCAGAAGTTCAAAGAGATTTGAACGAGGAAAATATTCTGGTGACAGAAGATCTGACAAGAAGAAGGCTGTCTGCTATGAGTGCAATGAGCCTGGACATTACAAGAACGAGTGTCCAAAACTTCAGAAGGAGAATCCCAAGAAGAAGTTTCATAAGAAGTAAGGTCTTATGGCAACATGGGATGATTCTGAATCAGAATCAGAATCAGACTCTGAAGGAGAGCAAGCCAACTTTGCACTGATGGCTACAGAAGATGATGGATCAAAATCTACATCAGAATCAGATTCTGAAGAGGTATTTTCTGAACTATCTAGAGAAGAGTTAGTTTCCAGTTTAACAGAACTTCTGGAACTCAAAGCTCATCTGAGTATCAAATACAAAAAGCTGAAAAAGCAGTTTGAATTTGAAACTAAGAAGCTGGAATTGGAAAATTCTGAACTGAAGGAAAAAGTTTTAAATCTATCCAAAGATAGTGGATCTCCTTCTGAAACAGAAAAATCCATTCCTAGCATGAATCATATTCTGAAAGAATATGACTCGAGCTTCAGAAAGTTCTTATCTAGAAGTATTGGCAGAAGTCATCTTGCTTCTATGATATATGGTGTTTCTGGAAACAGAAGGTTTGGTTTTGGCTATAAGGGTGATACCTCACATAAATTTGAACCTATTGATGATTTGAAGATCACATACAAGCCATTGTATGATCAGTTCAAATATGGCCATGCACATGATATTAGGCTCACTTCACATGCACAGAATTTTAACACTGTTCACACCAAGAAGCTTGTGACACATCCTAAGAAATATCATGCTGACAAACCTAAAGAATATCATGCTGTTCCTCCTGTTAAATATTTTGCTAAACCCAAGTTCAATCAGAACTTGAGGAGAACTAACAAGAAAGGACCCAAGAAATTGTGGGTACCTAAGGAGAAGATAATTTCTGTTGCAGATATCCTTGGCGGCAAAGAGGACAAAAAGCAAAATGTCATGGTACCTGGACTCTGGGTGCTCGCGACACATGACGGGAAGAAGGTCTACATTCCAAGACCTGGTGCTTAAACCAGGTGGAGAAGTCAAGTTTGGAGGAGATCAGAAGGGCAAAATCATTGGCTCTGGAACCATAAGTCTTGGTAACTCTCCTTCCATATCTAATGTACTTCTTGTCGAAGGATTAACGCATAACTTATTGTCCATAAGTCAATTAAGTGACAATGGTTATGATATAATCTTCAATCAAAAGTCTTGCAAGGCTGTAAGTCAGAAGGATGGCTCAATCCTATTTACAGGCAAGAGGAAGAATAACATTTATAAGATTGATCTTTCTGATCTTGAGAAGCAGAAGGTAACTTGTCTTATGTCTGTTTCTGAGGAGCAATGGGTCTGGCACAGAAGATTAGGGCATGCTAGTTTGAGAAAGATTTCTCAGATTAACAAACTAAATCTGGTCAGAGGACTCCCAAATCTGAAATACAAATCAGATGCTCTTTGTGAAGCATCTCAGAAGGGCAAGTTCTCCAGACCTGCATTCAAGTCTAAGAATGTTGTTTCAACCTCAAGGCCGTTAGAACTCTTGCACATTGATCTTTTTGGCCCAGTCAAAACAGCATCTGTCAGAAGGAAGAAATATGGATTAGTCATCGTTGATGATTATAACCGCTGGACATGGGTAAAGTTCTTGAAACACAAGGATGAGTCTCATTCAGTGTTCTTTGAATTCTGCACTCAGATCCAATCTGAGAAAGAGTGTAAAATCCTAAAGGTTAGAAGTGATCATGGTGGTGAATTTGAGAACAAATTCTTTGAGGAGTTCTTCAAAGAAAATGGTATTGCCCATGATTTCTCTTGTCCTAGAACTCCACAACAAAATGGAGTTGTAGAGCGAAAGAATAGGACTCTACAAGAAATGGCCAGAACCATGATCAATGAAACCAATATGGCTAAGCATTTCTGGGCAGAAGCAATAAACACTGCGTGTTATATTCATAATAGAATCTCTATCAGACCTATTCTAAATAAGACTCCTTATGAATTGTGGAAGAACAGAAAGCCCAACATTTCATATTTCCATCCTTTTGGATGTGTATGTTTTATTCTGAACACTAAAGATCATCTTGGTAAGTTTGATTCTAAAGCTCAAAAGTGTTTCCTTCTTGGATATTCTGAACGCTCTAAAGGCTACAGAGTATACAATACTGAAACATTGATTGTAGAAGAATCAATCAATATCAGGTTTGATGATAAGCTTGGTCTTGAAAAACCAAAGCAGTTTGAGAATTTTGCAGATTTTGATATTGATATCTCAGAAGTTGAAGAACCAAGAAGCAAAGCTGCAGAAGCTGGCAGTCTCAGAAGCAATGAATCAGAAGATCAAGTTGCTGCATCTTTAGAGAATCTCAGGATTTCTGAAGAGCCAACAGTCAGAAGATCACCTAGACTTGCCTCAGCTCATTCAGAAGATGTGATCCTTGGGAAGAAAGATGATCCCATCAGAACAAGGGCATTCCTTAAGAACAATGCAGAATGTCAATTAGGTCTTGTTTCTTTGATCGAGCCAACTTCTGTTGATCAAGCTCTAGAAGATCCAGACTGGATAATTGCCATGCAAGAAGAACTCAATCAGTTTACAAGGAATGATGTATGGGACTTGGTTCCTAGACCAAAAGGATTTAACATCATCGGCACTAAGTGGGTGTTCAGAAACAAGCTAAGCGAGAAGGGTGAAGTGGTAAGAAACAAAGCCAGACTGGTGGCTCAGGGTTATAGTCAGCAAGAAGGGATTGACTATACAGAAACCTTTGCACCAGTGGCCAGGTTAGAATCTATTCGTCTATTAATTTCTTTTGCCACTGAACACAACATCACTCTTTATCAGATGGATCTTAAGAGTGCCTGTTAGAACAAGATTTGTTCTGATCAATATTCTTAGTTTTGATGATAACAAGGATATGAATTTCGTGTGAGATAATGTGGTACTCTAATACATTGCAAATTCCCTTTCAGGAAATATATAAAGAGTATGCAGAAATCAGCGCTCAGAAGGTTTGTCTCAGAAGGTTCAGCATGCAACATCAGAACATGGTCTGGCAAGACATCAGAAGATGGTCAAGGCAGAATGAGAACATGGGTCTATGGAAGCATCAGAAGAACTTGAGATTAGAAGCAGAAGCACTGAAGCTCTCATGGTATCACGCTCAGAAGCACTTCAAGGTCAGAAGACAAGAAGATGCTATGCACCAAGCTGTTTGACTCTGATGATATTCAAACGTCTTATTCACAAACATCAGATCAGAAGAAAGTACAGGTGGCAGGCTACGCTGACTGACAAAAGGAACGTTGGAAGCTATTAAAGGCAACGTCAGTAGACACAGCGTGAACAAGGCTCGAGGTAGTTGACAAAAGCGTGAAACATTAAATGCAATGCTGTACGGAACACGCAAAGCATTAAATGCTCCCAACGGTCATCTTCTCAAGTGCCTATAAATATGAAGTTCTGATGAGAAGCAAGGTTGACGATTTCGCTAACAATTAACTTGCTGAAACGCTGTTCAAACTAAAAGCTCAGAAACTTCATCTTCATCAAAGCTCACTACATTGCTGTTGTAATATATTAGTGAGATTAAGCTTAAACTTTAAGAGAAATATCACTGTTGTGATTATAGCTTTTCAGAAGCATTGTAAAACTCTTATTTGATTACATTAATTTGTAAGTAACTAGAGTGATCAAGTGTTGATCAGGATACTCTAGGAAGTCTTAGCTTGTGTCTAAGCAGTTGTAATTAGAGTGATCACGTGGTGGTCAGGATACTCTAAGAAAGTCTTAGCTTGTGTCTAAGCATTTGTTCCTAGAGTGATCAGGTTGTGATCAGGATACTCTAGAAGACTTAGTCGCGGACTAAGTGGAAAACCATTGTAATCTGTTGCGATTAGTGGATTAAATCCTCAGGTGAGGTAAATCACTCCGTGGGGGTGGACTGGAGTAGTTTAGTTAACAACGAACCAGGATAAAAATAACTGTGCAATTTGTTTTTATCGTTCAAGTTTTTAAGACTTCACTTATTCAAACCCCCCCTTTCTAAGTGTTTTTCTATCCTTCAATTGGCATCAGAGCGCTGGTTCTAAGGTGCAAGCACTTAACCGTGTTTAGAAAAGATTCAGGAAGAGAAAAACGCTTCAGTAAAAGATGGCTGGTGAAGTTCAAACAAATCCAACTGCATCTACATCTGGCTCTGCTGAGCAATACAACGGTAACAATGGTTATACTAGACCACCAGTATTTGATGGTGAAAACTTTGAATACTGGAAAGATAAACTGGAAAGTTACTTTCTTGGTCTGGATGCTGATCTATGGGATCTTCTGTTGGATGGTTACAAACATTCTGTTAAAGCTACTGGTGTAAGGCTCACAAGAAGTGAAATGACTGATGATCAAAAGAAAGAATTCAAAAATCATCACAAATGCAGGACTGTTTTGCTGAATGCTATCTCTCATGCAGAGTATGAGAAGATATCTAACAGGGAAACTGCCCATGATATATATGAGTCATTGAAAATGACCCATGAGGGAAATGCTCAAGTCAAGGAGACTAAAGCTCTTGCTCTAATCCAGAAATATGAAGCCTTCAAGATGGAGGATGATGAAGATATTGAGAAGATGTTCTCAAGATTTCAAACTCTATCTGCTGGATTGAGAGTTCTGGATAAAGGCTACACCAAGGCTGATCATGTAAAGAAGATTATCAGAAGCTTACCCAGAAGATGGGGTCCAATGGTGACTGCATTCAAGATTGTGAAGAATTTGAATGAAGTCTCTTTGGAAGAGCTTATCAGTGCCTTGAGAAGCCATGAAATAGAGCTGGATGCAAATGAGCCTCAGAAGAAAGGTAAGTCTATTGCATTAAAATCTAATGTTAAAAAATGCACTAACGCTTTTCAGGCTAGAGAAGAAGATCCTGAAGAATCAGAATCTAAAGAAGAAGATGAACTGTCCATGATCTCCAGAAGGGTAAACCAACTCTGGAAGAGCAAGCAAAGGAAGTTCAGAGGCTTCAGAAGTTCAAAGAGATTTGAACATGGAGAATCTTCTGGTGACAGAAGATTTGACAAGAAGAAGGCTGTCTGCTATGAGTGCAATGAGCCTGAACATTACAAAAACGAGTGTCCAAAACTTTAGAAGGAGAATCCCAAGAAGAAGTTTTATAAGAAGAAAGGTCTTATGGCAACATGGGATGATTCTGAATCAGAATCAGAATCAGACTCTGAAGGAGAGCAGGCCAACTTCGCGCTGATGGCTACAGAAGATGATGGATCAGAATCTACATCAGAATCAGATTCTGAAGAGGTATTTTCTGAACTATCTAGAGAAGAGTTAGTTTCCAGTTTAACAGAACTTCTGGAACTCAAGGCTCATCTTAGTATTAAATACAAAAAGCTGAAAAAGCAGTTTGAATTTGAAACTAAGAAGCTGGAATTGGAAAATTCTGAACTGAAGGAAAAAGTTTTAAATCTATCCAAAGATAGTGGATCTCCTTCTGAAACAGAAAAATCCATTCCTAGCATGAATCATATTCTGAAAGAATATGACTCGAGCTTCAGAAAGTTCTTATCTAGAAGTATTGGCAGAAGTCATCTTGCTTCTATGATATATGGTGTTTCTGGAAACAGAAGGTTTGGTTTTGGCTATGAGGGTGATACCTCACATAAATTTGAACCTATTGATGATCTAAAGATCACATACAAGCCATTGTATGATCAGTTCAAATATGGCCATGCACATGATATTAGGCTCACTTCACATGCACAGAAGTTTAACACTGTTCACACCAAGAAGCTTGTGACACATCCTAAGAAATATCATGCTGACAAACCTAAAGAATATCATGTTGTTCCTCCTGTTAAATATTTTGCTAAACCCAAGTTCAAACAGAACTTGAGGAGAACTAACAAGAAAGGACCCAAGAAATTGTGGGTACCTAAGGAGAAGATAATTTCTGTTGCAGATATCCTTGGCGGAAAAGAGGACAAAAAGCAAAATGTCATGGTACCTGGACTCTGGGTGCTCGCGACACATGACGGGAAGAAGGTCTACATTCCAAGACCTGGTGCTTAAACCAGGTGGAGAAGTCAAGTTTGGAGGAGATCAGAAGGGCAAAATCATTGGCTTTGGAACCATTAGTCTTGGTAACTCTCCTTCCATAACTAATGTACTTCTTGTTGAATGATTAACGCATAACTTATTGTCCATAAGTCAATTAAGTGACAATGGTTATGATATAATCTTCAATCAAAAGTCTTGCAAGGCTGTAAGTCAGAAGGATGGCTCAATCCTATTTACAGGCAAGAGGAAGAACAACATTTATAAGATTGATCTTTCTGATCTTGAGAAGCAGGAGGTGTCTTGTCTTATGTCTGTTTTTGAGGAGCAATGGGTCTGGCACAGAAGATTAGGTCATGCTAGTTTGAGAAAGATTTCTCAGATTAACAAACTAAATTTGGTCAGAGGACTCCCAAATCTGAAATTCAAATCAGATGCTCTTTGTGAAGCATGTCAGAAGGGCAAGTTCTCCAGACCTGCATTCAAGTCTAAGAATGTTGTTTCTACCTCAAGGCCATTAGAACTCTTGCACATTGATCTGTTTGGCCCAGTCAAAACAGCATCTGTCAGAGGGAAGAAATATGGATTAGTCATCGTTGATGATTATAGCCGCTGGACATGGGTAAAGTTCTTGAAACACAAGGATGAGTCTCATTCAGTGTTCTTTGAATTCTGCACTCAGATCCAATCTGAGAAAGAGTGTAAAATCATAAAGGTCAGAAGTGATCATGGTGGTGAATTTGAGAACAAATTCTTTGAGAAGTTCTTCAAAGAAAATGGTATTGCCCATGATTTCTCTTGCCCTAGAACAACACAGCAAAATGGAGTTGTAGAGCGAAAGAATAGGACTCTACAAGAAATGGCCAGAACCATGATCAGTGAAACCAATATGGCTAAGCATTTCTGGGCAGAAGCAATAAACACTGCGTGTTATATTCAGAATAGAATTTCTATAAGACCTATTCTAAATAAGACTCCTTATGAATTGTGGAAGAACAGAAAGCCCAACATTTCATATTTCCATCCTTTTGGATGTGTATGTTTTATTCTGAATACTAAAGATCATCTTGGTAAGTTTGATTCTAAAGCTCAAAAGTGTTTCCTTCTTGGATATTCTGAACGCTCTAAAGGCTACAGAGTATACAATACTGAAACATTGATTGTAGAAGAATCAATCAATATCAGGTTTGATGATAAGCTTGGTCTTGAAAAACCAAAGCAGTTTGAAAATTTTGCAGATTTTGATATTGATATATCAGAAGCAGTAGAACCAAGAAGCAATGCTGCAGAAGCTGGCAGTCTCGGAAGCAATGGATCAGAAGATCAAGTTACTGCATCTTTAGAGAATCTCAGGATTTCTGAAGAGCCAACAATCAGAAGATCACCTAGACTTGCTTCAGCTCATTCAGAAGATGTGATCCTTGGGAAGAAAGATGATCCCATCAGAACAAGGGCATTCCTTAAGAACAATGCAGAATGTCAAATAGGTCTTGTTTCTTTGATCGAGCCAACTTCTGTTGATCAAGCTCTAGAAGATCCAGACTGGATAATTGCCATGCAAGAAGAACTCAATCAGTTTACAAGGAATGATGTATGGGACTTGGTTCCTAGACCAAAAGGATTTAACATCATCGGCACTAAGTGGGTGTTCAGAAACAAGCTAAGCGAGAAGGGAGAAGTGGTAAGAAACAAAGCCAGACTGGTCGCTCAAGGTTATAGTCAGCAAGAAGGGATTGACTACACATAAACCTTTGCACCAGTGGCCAGGTTAGAATCTATTCGTCTATTAATTTCTTTTGCCACTCAACATAACATCACTCTTTATCAGATGGATGTCAAGAGTGCCTTCTTAAATGGTTATATAGATGAAGAAGTTTATGTCCATCAACCTCCTGGTTTTGAAGACTCCATGTCTCCAAATCATGTTTTTAAATTAAAGAAATCATTATACGGATTGAAACAGGCTCCTAGAGCTTGGTATGAACGTTTGAGTTCTTTCCTTCTGGAAAATGGTTTCACTAGAGGAAAAGTGGACACTACTCTCTTTTGTAAAACATTTAAAAAGGATATTTTAATTTGTCAAATATATGTTGATGATATTATCTTTGGAACATCTAATGCTACACTTGGAAAGGAGTTTGCTAAGTCTATACAGGCTGAATTTGAAATGAGCATGATGGGAGAACTCAAGTATTTCCTTGGGATTCAAATCAACCAAACTTTTGATGGAACCTATGTTCATCAAACGAAGTATGTGAAAGAACTGCTGAAGAAGTTTAATCTATCTGAAAGCAAAGAAGCCAAAACTCCTATGCATCCAACATGTGTCCTAGGTAAGGATGAGGTAAGTAAGAAGGTTGATCAGAAGTTGTACAGAGGTATGATTGGATCTCTTCTATACCTAATTGCTTCTAGACCTGACATTCTCTTTAGTGTTTGTTTGTGTGCTAGATTCCAATCAGATCCGAGAGAATCTCATTTAACTGCGGTTAAGAGAATTCTGAGGTATCTGAAAGGTACTACTAATGTTGGTTTGGTTTACAGAAGATCCAAAGAATACAACTTAGTAGGATTCTGTGATGCTGACTATGCTGGAGATAGAATTGAAAGGAAAAGTACTTCTGGAAGTTGTCAATTTCTTGGAAGTCATCTGATCTCATGGTACAACAAGAAGCAAGCTACAATTTCCCTCTCAACAACAGAAGCAGAATATGTTGCTGCTGCTGGATGTAGCACACAAATGCTCTGGATGAGAAGTCAGCTAGAAGATTATCAGATATATGAGAGTAACATTCCTATTTTCTGTGATAATAATTCTGCTATATGTTTATCTAAGAATCCTATCTTACATTCAAAAGCTAAACATATTGAGATTAAACATCATTTCATAAGGGACTATGTTCAGAAGGGTGTTATATCTTTAAACTTTGTGGATACAGACCATCAATGGGCTGATATCTTTACAAAACCCCTTGCTGAAGATAGGTTTAAGTTCATTCTGAAGAATATCAGTATGGATTTATGCCCAGAATGAGAAGATGAGAAGATCTTATGTATGAGTATCTTCTGAAATGAGATTGGATTAGTCTTTTATAAGAAGTTCTGTTTGTAATCAATTAGAAGTAGTGATTTAGTTATTACTAACGCTTCATTGTCTAAGTTGATTCAGAATCTCTTTAAAAGTAAAACAGTTGTAATTGGCTATCCAAATGGTAAACACGTGTTCACTATTTCTGGACAAACGTGCGTGCAGTTGAGGGGACGCCTACTTAGGTAACTGTGCTAATCACTTCTTTTGTCATTATTATGTCTCCTCACGTCAAATAATATTAAATGCCATTCATCATTTCTTTTATTGTCCTTTTCGTTTTTTCATACCCGTCAAACGTTTTCCTTCCCTAGAGCGTTTCCTTCCCCACATTCTCTCTATTTATTTCTCCATTTCCTTGCATTCTTCAGTCAATTTTTGTGCTCTCTCTCTCTCTCTCTCTCTCTCTCTCTTTCTCTCACTTTTCTATGAATATTTGTTTGCATAAATCTTAGTTCATTCATCTTCAACCTAGCATTCATCATGAATCCGCCTTCAAGTTTCTCTCAAGAGGTTTCTCCACTGAAAACTTGCTTCAGTCCTTCATCTGTAACGGAAGTTTTGTGCAAATCTCATGTGGTCACTGATGATTTGGGTGCTTATGGTTTCAACCAAGATGCAAAGGCGAAGGCTCAAGGGTGGTCGTTCTATATGATTAGAACGGTTGGAAGGGTTGTTTGGTTCCAGGTTGAGAAACAACTATCGGGGATCATGATATGTTAGCTAAGATTGTCTAAGCTAGGGTTGTAGTCCTTAAGTCTTTGTAGTTTTCCTTCCTTGTTGCATCTGTTTCTGGATACACCTTTTGTAATTCTGTTTGTTTAATCAATGAAAAGTTTATTTCTGTTTCTTTCCTTTGTCGTTTTCTGCATCTGAATTTTTTACTCTTTTTGATGTTATGACAAAAAGGGGGAGAAAATATATGATAAATGATCTGATTAAATTTTATCAGTTACTAGGTAAAAAGGCCCCACATTACTAACAGAACTTGCAAAGTTCTATGTTTTTAAGTTGTGTTGTTGCAGGAATTGAAGATTCTCTTTTAAAGAGCAACATAAGAAGCAACAAGATGAATTAAGCTCTTGGATTCTTGAAGCATGCTGAGTTCTATGAAGCTTCAGAATCAGAAGCAAGAAGGAAGAATGTTCAGATATTCTGATGATAGAATATGATCTGAAACATTATGTCTATTTGTTCTGATACATTCTATATGGCTTATATGGCTCTGATACATATTATATGCTCTGAAACATTTTTTTTATGTTCTGATTCATTCATGCTGACTTCTGTCGTTTAGTTTTGTTCTGTAACATTTCAGGATGTAGAGATGCTCTGATTATGCTCTGGTACATTCAACAATGTTCTGATACAATCTAGCATGAAGTGATGAAAGAAGAAATTCAAGTTCTGAAGCTGTCCGATGGAAGCAGAAATCAGAAGCTGTGAATGTTCTGAGGATCTAAAGAAATTCAAGTTCTGAAGCTGTCAGATGGAAGCAGAAATCAGAAGCTGTGAATGTTCTGAGGATCTAAAGAAATTCAAAGTTCTGAAGCTGTCCTATGGAAGCAGAAATCAGAAGTCATGAATGTTCTGAAGATCAAGCACTGTGAACGTCTCTACCGAAATAATCAGGGAAGTCTTTTATTATTAAAATTCTTCTAGTATTAATTTCAGGGGGAGATTGTTAATCTCAGGGGGAAACATATTCACATGCTTATGCTATAGCTGTGTAATTGTCTTTAGCCGTCTGCTCTTTCTGATCGCAAATTCATATCATTTATATATGTTTTTGTCATCATCAAAAAGGGGGAGATTGTTAGAACAAGATTTGTTCTGATCAATATTCTTAGTTTTGATGATAACAAGGATATGAATTTTGTATGAGATAATGTGGTACTCTAATACATTGCAAATTCCCTTTCAGGAAATATATAAAGAGTATGCACAAATCAGCGCTCAGAAGCTTTGTCTCAGAAGGTTCAACATGCAACATCAGAACATGGTCTAGCAAGACATCAGAAGATGGTCAAGGCAGAATCAGAACATGGGTCTATGGAAGCATCAGAAGAACTTGAGATCAGAAGCAGAAGCACTGAAGCTCTCATGGTATCACGCTCAGAAGCACTTCAAGGTCAGAAGACAAGAAGATGCTATGCACCAAGCTGTTTGACTCTGATGATATTCAAACGTCTTATTCACAAACATCAGATCAGAAGAAAGTACAGGTGGCAGGCTACGCTAACTGACAAAAGGAACGTTGGAAGCTATGAAAGGCAACGTCAGTAGACACAGCGTGAACAAGGCTCGAGGTAGTTGACAAAAGCGTGAAACATTAAATGCAATGCTGTACGGAACACGCAAAGCATTAAATGCTCCCAACGGTCATCTTCTCAAGTGCCTATAAATATGAAGTTCTGATGAGAAGCAAGGTTGACGATTTCGCTAACAATTAACTTGCTGAAACGCTGTTCAAACTAAAAGCTCAGAAACTTCATCTTCATCAAAGCTCACTACATTGCTGTTGTAATATATTAGTGAGATTAAGCTTAAAATTTAAGAGAAATATCACTGTTGTGATTATAGCTTTTCAGAAGCATTGTAAAACTCTTATTTGATTACATTAATTTGTAAGTAACTAGAGTGATCAAGTGTTGATCAGGATACTCTAGGAAGTCTTAGCTTGTGTCTAAGCAGTTGTAATTAGAGTGATCACGTGGTGGTCAGGATACTCTAAGAAAGTCTTAGCTTGTGTCTAAGCATTTGTTCCTAGAGTGATCAGGTTGTGATCAGGATACTCTAGAAGACTTAGTCGTGGGCTAAGTGGAAAACCATTGTAATCTGTTGCGATTAGTGGATTAAATCCTCAGGTGAGGTAAATCACTCTGTGGGGGTGGACTGGAGTAGTTTAGTTAACAACGAACCAGGATAAAAATAACTGTGCAAATTGTTTTTATCTTTCAAGTTTTTAAGACTACACTTATTCAAACCCCCCCTTTCTAAGTGTTTTTCTATCCTTTAGTGCCTTCTTAAATGGTTACATAGATGAAGAAGTTTATGTCCATCAACCTCCTGGTTTTGAAGACTCCATGTCTCCAAATCATGTTTTTAAATTAAAGAAATCATTATACGGATTGAAACAAGCTCCTAGAGCTTGGTATGAACGTTTGAGTTCTTTCCTTTTGGAAAATGGTTTCACTAGAGGAAAAGTGGACACTACTCTCTTTGTAAAACATTTAAAAAGGATATTTTAATTTGTCAAATATATGTTGATGATATTATCTTTGGAACATCTAATGCTACACTTGGAAAGGAGTTTGCTGAGTCTATGCAGGCTGAATTTGAAATGAGCATGATGGGAGAACTCAAGTATTTCCTTGGGATTCAAATCAACCAAACTTCTGATGGAACTTATGTTCATCAAACGAAGTATGTGAAAGAACTTCTGAAGAAGTTTAATCTTTCTGAAAGCAAAGAAGCCAAAACTCCTATGCATCCAACATGTGTCCTAGGTAAGGATGAGGTAAGTAAGAAGGTAGATCAGAAGTTGTACAGAGGTATGATTGGATCTCTTCTATACCTAACTGCTTCTAGACCTGACATTCTCTCTAGTGTTTGTTTGTGTGCTAGATTCCAATCAGATCCGAGAGAATCTCATTTAACTGCGGTTAAGAGAATTCTGAGGTATCTGAAAGGTACTACTAATGTTGGTTTAGTTTACAGAAGATCCAAAGATTACAACTTAGTAGGATTCTGTGATGCTGACTATGCTGGAGATAGAATAGAAAGGAAGAGTACTTCTGGAAGTTGTCAATTTTTTGGAAGTCACCTGATCTCATGGTACAGTAAGAAGCAAGCTACTATTGCCCTCTCAACAACAGAAGCAGAATATGTTGCTGCTGCTGGTTGTAGCACACAAATGCTCTGGATGAGAAGTCAGTTAGAAGATTATCAGATATATGAGAGTAACATTCCTATCTTCTGTGATAATACTTCTGCTATATGTTTATCTAAGAATCCTATCTTACATTCAAAAGCTAAACATATTGAGATTAAACATCATTTCATAAGGGACTATGTTCAGAAGGGTGTTATATCTTTAAACTTTGTGGATACAGACCATCAATGGGCTGATATCTTTACAAAACCCCTTGCTGAAGATAGGTTTAAGTTCATTCTGAAGAATATCAGTATGGATTTATGCCCAGAATGAGAAGATGAGAAGATCTTATGTATGAGTATCTTCTGAAATAAGATTGGATTAGTCTTTTATGAGAAGTTCTGATTGTAATCAATTAGAAGTAGTGATTCAGTTATTACTAACGTTTCATTGTCTAAGTTGACTCAGAATCTCTTTAAAAGTAAAACAGCTGTAACTGGCTATCCAGATGGTAAACACGTGTTAACTATTTCTGGACAAACGTGCGTGCAGTTGAGGGGACGCGTACTTAGGTAACTGTGCAAATCACTTCTTTTGTCATTATTATCTCTCCTCACGTCATGTAACATTAAATGTCATTCATCATTTCTTTTATTGTCCTTTACGTTTTTATATCCGTCAAACGTTTCCCTTCCCTAGAACGTTTTCCTTCCCCACATTCCCTCTATTTATTTCTCCATTTCTTTGCATTCTTCAATCAATCTTTGCGCTCCCTCTCTTTCTTTCTCTCACTTTTCTATGAATATCTTTTGCGAAAACCCTAGTTCATTCTTCATCGATCTAGCATTCATCATGAATCCTTCGCCCAGTTCCCTTCATCAAAACTTTAAACCTGTTGAAGAAACTAAGTCTCAAAAGTGGACGATCTATTTGAATAGAACGGATGGAAGGGTTAATCGATTACAGGATGAGAAACATATCTCGGGATGGCATTCCAAGTTTTTCTCAAGTCAGATCTCTTCCTTGATGCTGTTATTAACCTTTGTCCAAAGGAAGAAGACTTTCTTAAGATATTGGATGAAGTTAGGTTCCATAAGGACTTAACTTCTATGTTAAGGGAAAGCCCATCTGAGAATACGCTCTCTCCTGGTGAACTGTTCTCAGTTCCTCTTTTGTATTCATTTACTTCTTTCTCTGGGAGCTGCTCAGGCATGCAGAGTTTCAAGATTTGATGACCAAGCAAGAGCAAGAACAACGCTGGGATTCATGATATGTTAGCTAGGATTATGTCTAAGCTAGGGTTGTAGTCATTTGGTCTTTGTTGTTTTCTTTCCTTGTTGCATCTGTTTTCTGCATACATCTTTTGTAATCCTGCTTGTTTAAATCAATGAAAAGTTTAATTCTGTTTCTTTCCTTTGTCGTTTTCTACATCTGAATCTTTTATATTCTTTTTGATGTTATGACAAAAAGGGGGAGAAAATATATGATAAATGATCTGATTAATATTATCAGTTACCGGGTAAAAAGGCCCCACATTACTAACAGAACTTGCAAAGTTCTATGCTTTAAGTTGTGTTGTTGCAGGAATCGAAGATTCAAGATCAACATTAGAAGCAACAAGATGAATCAAGTTCTTGGATTCTTGAAGCAAGCTGAGTGCTATGAAGGATTCTTGAATCAAGAAGGAAGAATGTTCAGATATTCTGATGATAGAATATGATCTGATTCTGAATGTCTATTTGTTATGATACATTCTATATGGCTTATATGGCTCTGATACATATTATGTGTTCTGAAACATATTTTATGTTCTGATTCATTCATGCTGACTTTTGTCGTTTAGTTTTGTTCTGTAACATTTCAGGATGTAGAGATGCTCTGATGAAGCTCTGGTACATTCAACAATGTTCTGAAACAATCTAGCATGAAGTGATGTAAGAAGAAATTCAAGCTCTGAAGCTGTCCAAATGGAAGCAGGAATCCGAAGCTGTGAATGCTCTGAAGATCAAAGAAATTCAAGTTCTGAAGCTGTCCGATGGAAGCAGAAGTCAGAAGCTGTGAATGTTCTGAAGATCAAAGAAATTCAAGTTCTGAAGCTGTCCGATGGAAGCAGAAGTCAGAAACTGTGAATGTTCTGAGGATCTAAAGAAATTCAATGTTCTGAAGCTGTCCTATGGAAGCAGAAATCAGAAGTCATGAATGTTCTGAAGATCAAGCACTGTGAACGTCTCTACCGAAATAATCAGGGAAGTCTTTTATTTATAAAACTCTTCTAGTATTAATTTCAGGGGGAGATTATTCATCTCAGGGGGAGATTGTTAATCTCAGGGGGAGACATATTCACATGCTTATGCTATAGCTGTGTAATTTGTCTTTAGCCGTCTGCTCTTTCTGATCGCAAATTCATATCATTTATATATGTTTTTGTCATCATCAAAAAGGGGGAGATTGTTAGAACAAGATTTATTCTGATCAATATTCTTAGTTTTGATGATAACGAGGATATGAATTTTGTGTAAGATAATGTGGTACTCTAATACATTGCAATTTCCCTTTCAGGAAATATATAAAGAGTATGCACAAATCAGCGCTCAAAAGCTTTGTCTCAGAAGGTTCAGCATGCAACATCAGAACATGGTCTGGCAAGACATCAGAAGATGGTCAAGGCAGAATCAGAACATGGGTCTATGGAAGCATCAGAAGAACTTGAGATCAGAAACAGAAGCACTGAAGTTCTCATGGTATCACGCTCAAAAGCACTTCAAGGTCAGAAGACAAGAAGATGCTATGCACCAAGCTGTTTGACTCTGATGATATTCAAATATTATATACACAAACATCAGATCAGAAGAAAGTACAGGTGGCAGGCTACGCTGACTGACAAAAGGAACGTTGAAAGCTATTAAAGGCAACGTCAGTAGACACAGCGTGAACAAGGCTCGAGGTAGTTGACAAAAGCGTGAAACATTAAATGCAAAGCTGTACGGAATACGCAAAGCATTAAATACGCCCAACGGTCATCTTCTCAAGTGCCTATAAATATGAAGTTCTGATGAGAAGCAAGGTTGACGATTTCGCTAACAATTAACTTGCTGAAACGCTGTTCAAACTAAAAGCTCAGAAACTTCATCTTCATCAAAGCTCACTACATTGCTGTTGTAATATATTAGTGAGATTAAGCTTAAAATTTAAGAGAAATATCACTTTTGTGATTATAGCTTTTCAGAAGCATTGTAAAACTCTTATTTGATTACATTAATTTGTAAGTAACTAGAGTGATCAAGTGTTGATCAGGATACTCTAGGAAGTCTTAGCTTGTGTCTAAGCAGTTGTAATTAGAGTGATCACGTGGTGGTCAGGATACTCTAAGAAAGTCTTAGCTTGTGTCTAAGCATTTGTTCCTAGAGTGATCAGGTTGTGACCAGGATACTCTAGAAGACTTAGTCGTGGGCTAAGTGGAAAACCATTGTAATCTGTTGCGATTAGTGGATTAAATCCTCAGGTGAGGTAAATCACTCTGTGGGGGTGGACTGGAGTAGTTTAGTTAACAACGAACCAGGATAAAAATAACTGTGCAAATTGTTTTTATCTTTCAAGTTTTTAAGACTACACTTATTCAAACCCCCCCTTTCTAAGTGTTTTTCTATCCTTCAGTGCCTTCTTAAATGGTTACATAGATGAAGAAGTTTATGTCCATCAACCTCCTGGTTTTGAAGACTCCATGTCTCCAAATCATGTTTTTAAATTAAAGAAATCATTATACGGATTGAAACAAGCTCCTAGAGCTTGGTATGAACGTTTGAGTTCTTTCCTTCTGGAAAATGGTTTCACTAGAGGAAAAGTGGACACTACTCTCTTTGTAAAACATTTAAAAAGGATATTTTAATTTGTCAAATATATGTTGATGATATTATCTTTGGAACATCTAATGCTACACTTGGAAAGGAGTTTGCTGAGTCTATGCAGGCTGAATTTGAAATGAGCATGATGGGAGAACTCAAGTATTTCCTTGGGATTCAAATCAACCAAACTTCTGATGGAACTTATGTTCATCAAACGAAGTATGTGAAAGAACTTCTGAAGAAGTTTAATCTTTCTGAAAGCAAAGAAGCCAAAACTCCTATGCATCCAACATGTGTCCTAGGTAAGGATGAGGTAAGTAAGAAGGTAGATCAGAAGTTGTACAGAGGTATGATTGGATCTCTTCTATACCTAACTGCTTCTAGACCTGACATTCTCTCTAGTGTTCGTTTGTGTGCTAGATTCCAATCAGATCCGAGAGAATCTCATTTAACTGCGGTTAAGAGAATTCTGAGGTATCTGAAAGGTACTACTAATGTTGGTTTAGTTTACAGAAGATCCAAAGATTACAACTTAGTAGGATTCTGTGATGCTGACTATGCTGGAGATAGAATAGAAAGGAAGAGTACTTCTGGAAGTTGTCAATTTTTTGGAAGTCACCTGATCTCATGGTACAGCAAGAAGCAAGCTACTATTGCCCTCTCAACAACAGAAGCAGAATATGTTGCTGCTGCTGGTTGTAGCACACAAATGCTCTGGATGAGAAGTCAGTTAGAAGATTATCAGATATATGAGAGTAACATTCCTATCTTCTGTGATAATACTTCTGCTATATGTTTATCTAAGAATCCTATCTTACATTCAAAAGCTAAACATATTGAGATTAAACATCATTTCATAAGGGACTATGTTCAGAAGGGTGTTATATCTTTAAACTTTGTGGATACAGACCATCAATGGGCTGATATCTTTACAAAACCCCTTGCTGAAGATAGGTTTAAGTTCATTCTGAAGAATATCAGTATGGATTTATGCCCAGAATGAGAAGATGAGAAGATCTTATGTATGAGTATCTTCTGAAATAAGATTGGATTAGTCTTTTATGAGAAGTTCTGATTGTAATCAATTAGAAGTAGTGATTCAGTTATTACTAACGTTTCATTGTCTAAGTTGACTCAGAATCTCTTTAAAAGTAAAACAGCTGTAACTGGCTATCCAGATGGTAAACACGTGTTAACTATTTCTGGACAAACGTGCGTGCAGTTGAGGGGACGCCTACTTAGGTAACTGTGCAAATCACTTCTTTTGTCATTATTATCTCTCCTCATGTCATGTAACATTAAATGCCATTCATCATTTCTTTTATTGTCCTTTACGTTTTTATATCCGTCAAACGTTTCCCTTCCCTAGAACGTTTTCCTTCCCCACATTCCCTCTATTTATTTCTCCATTTCTTTGCATTCTTCAATCAATCTTTGCGCTCCCTCTCTTTCTTTCTCTCACTTTTCTATGAATATCTTTTGCGAAAACCCTAGTTCATTCTTCATCGATCTAGCATTCATCATGAATCCTTCGCCCAGTTCCCTTCATCAAAACTTTAAACCTGTTGAAGAAACTAAGTCTCAAAAGTGGACGATCTATTTGAATAGAACGGATGGAAGGGTTAATCGGTTACAGGATGAGAAACATATCTCGGGATGGCATTCCAAGTTTTTCTCAAGTCAGATCTCTTCCTTGATGCTGTTATTAACCTTTGTCCAAAGGAAGAAGACTTTCTTAAGATATTGGATGAAGTTAGGTTCCATAAGGACTTAACTTCTATGTTAAGGGAAAGCCCATCTGAGAATACGCTCTCTCCTGGTGAACTGTTCTCAGTTCCTCTTTTGTATTCATTTACTTCTTTCTCTGGGAGCTGCTCAGGCATGCAGAGTTTCAAGATTTGATGACCAAGCAAGAGCAAGAACAACGCTGGGATTCATGATATGTTAGCTAGGATTATGTCTAAGCTAGGGTTGTAGTCATTTGGTCTTTGTTGTTTTCTTTCCTTGTTGCATCTGTTTTCTGCATACATCTTTTGTAATCCTGCTTGTTTAAATCAATGAAAAGTTTAATTCTGTTTCTTTCCTTTGTCGTTTTCTACATCTGAATCTTTTATATTCTTTTTGATGTTATGACAAAAAGGGGGAGAAAATATATGATAAATGATCTGATTAATATTATCAGTTACCGGGTAAAAAGGCCCCACATTACTAACAGAACTTGCAAAGTTCTATGCTTTAAGTTGTGTTGTTGCAGGAATCGAAGATTCAAGATCAACATTAGAAGCAACAAGATGAATCAAGTTCTTGGATTCTTGAAGCAAGCTGAGTGCTATGAAGGATTCTTGAATCAAGAAGGAAGAATGTTCAGATATTCTGATGATAGAATATGATCTGATTCTGAATGTCTATTTGTTCTGATACATTCTATATGGCTTATATGGCTCTGATACATATTATGTGTTCTGAAACATATTTTATGTTCTGATTCATTCATGCTGACTTTTGTCGTTTAGTTTTGTTCTGTAACATTTCAGGATGTAGGGATGCTCTGATGAAGCTCTGGTACATTCAACAATGTTCTGAAACAATCTAGCATGAAGTGATGTAAGAAGAAATTCAAGCTCTGAAGCTGTCCAAATGGAAGCAGGAATCCGAAGCTGTGAATGCTCTGAAGATCAAAGAAATTCAAGTTCTGAAGCTGTCCGATGGAAGCAGAAGTCAGAAGCTGTGAATGTTCTGAAGATCAAAGAAATTCAAGTTCTGAAGCTGTCCGATGGAAGCAGAAGTCAGAAACTGTGAATGTTCTGAGGATCTAAAGAAATTCAATGTTCTGAAGCTGTCCTATGGAAGCAGAAATCAGAAGTCATGAATGTTCTGAAGATCAAGCACTGTGAACGTCTCTACCGAAATAATCAGGGAAGTCTTTTATTTATAAAACTCTTCTAGTATTAATTTCAGGGGGAGATTATTCATCTCAGGGGGAGATTGTTAATCTCAGGGGGAGACATATTCACATGCTTATGCTATAGCTGTGTAATTTGTCTTTAGCCGTCTGCTCTTTCTGATCGCAAATTCATATCATTTATATATGTTTTTGTCATCATCAAAAAGGGGGAGATTGTTAGAACAAGATTTATTCTGATCAATATTCTTAGTTTTGATGATAACGAGGATATGAATTTTGTGTAAGATAATGTGGTACTCTAATACATTGCAATTTCCCTTTCAGGAAATATATAAAGAGTATGCACAAATCAGCGCTCAAAAGCTTTGTCTCAGAAGGTTCAGCATGCAACATCAGAACATGGTCTGGCAAGACATCAGAAGATGGTCAAGGCAGAATCAGAACATGGGTCTATGGAAGCATCAGAAGAA
This sequence comes from Vicia villosa, assembly GCF_029867415.1. NCBI lineage: Eukaryota > Viridiplantae > Streptophyta > Magnoliopsida > Fabales > Fabaceae > Vicia > Vicia villosa. The sequence goes on along the minus strand of NC_081186.1, from coordinate 49,785,772 downwards.
CTTGAGATCAGAAACAGAAGCACTGAAGTTCTCATGGTATCACGCTCAAAAGCACTTCAAGGTCAGAAGACAAGAAGATGCTATGCACCAAGCTGTTTGACTCTGATGATATTCAAATATTATATACACAAACATCAGATCAGAAGAAAGTACAGGTGGCAGGCTACGCTGACTGACAAAAGGAACGTTGAAAGCTATTAAAGGCAACGTCAGTAGACATAGCGTGAACAAGGCTCGAGGTAGTTGACAAAAGCGTGAAACATTAAATGCAAAGCTGTACGGAATACGCAAAGCATTAAATACGCCCAACGGTCATCTTCTCAAGTGCCTATAAATATGAAGTTCTGATGAGAAGCAAGGTTAACGAATCCTGAATAAACTTATTCTGAAAAACTTGCTGAAACGCTGTTCAAATCAAAGCTCATAAACTTCATCTTCATCAAAGCTCACTGCATTGCTGTTGTAATATATTAGTGAGATTAAGCTTAAACGTTAAGAGAAATATCACTGTTGTGATTATAGCTTTTCAGAAGCATTTGTAATACTCTTATTTGATTACATTAATTTGTAAGTAACTAGAGTGATCAAGTGTTGATCAGGATACTCTAGGAAGTATTAGCTTGTGTCTAAGCAGTTGTAATTAGAGTGATCACGTGGTGGTCAGGATACTCTAAGAAAGTCTTAGCTTGTATCTAAGCATTTGTTCCTAGAGTGATCAGGTTGTGATCAGGATACTCTAGAAGACTTAGTCGCGGACTAAGTGGAAAACCATTGTAATCTGTTGCGATTAGTGGATTAAATCCTCAGGTGAGGTAAATCACTCCGTGGGGGTGGACTGGAGTAGTTTAGTTAACAACGAACCAGGATAAAAATAACTGTGCAATTTGTTTTTATCGTTCAAGTTTTTAAGACTTCACTTATTCAAACCCCCCCTTTCTAAGTGTTTTTCTATCCTTCAATATTTTGTTTTATTTTATTTTATAATAATATATCGAAGATAATTGAAGCGATCAAAGATGCTCTTATATTTAGATATCTCTTTAATGTCAACACTGCGGTCAAACAACATTTAAGTGAAGACCTTTGTTTCAAGTAAAGACTTATGATCAAGTCAAGCTATCTCTTTTGAAGTCTATTGTCGTTCAACGACGATCAAGTGAAGACTTCTGCTGCAAAGTTCTCTCAGTGGTTTGAAATCTTAACTCTGTGTCATACCCCAAAATTTGCCCACCTTTTCAAAAAAAGAAAAAAATTCGAAGTTATTTTCAAAATTGGATTTTTATAAAATCTTGGATTCATTTACATCGACATCCTGAATTTTATAAATATAATAGTTTACTCTTAAATTGTTATATTTTAATAAATAGCAAAATGCTGGCTGACACTTCATAAACCTTCAATTGGTTTTTTTATTTCAACAAATAAATAGCACAATTGGTAAGGAAGTAAGGTTTGCAAGTACAGGGTCCTGGGTTCAAATCCCATTTTTGACAGTTTTCCTTTTTGTTTTGTTTCTAACCTTAATTTTAATTTTATTTCCATTTATTACCAAAAATCACAAAAATAAGTTTTTTTTTTTTTTTTAATTTTCGTATTAATTAAAGATTCTTTTTTTTTAAATAATCAATTTTTCATTTTTTATGAACTTTTTAGTAAAAATCAATAAAAATTCTAAAATATTCAAAAAAAATCCAAAAGGATAAGTTTTGATCTTGATCTGTTATTTACAGCATTTTTTTTAATACAAAATCAATCTGAGTTAATATTTCAATTAGGCTTATTTTGTTTTCCTTTTTCATTCTAGCCTAATTCTTCAATATAAATATGAAACTAACAAATCCTATTTTCCACAGCATTCACGGTACAACAATTTCACCAACCCTATTTTCTAAACTCATGTACAATTCCAGTCACAGAAAACTCTCAATTTCTAACCCTTATTTTCTTTACCGTACAGTCACCTCACTAACAATTCCCACACTTTTTCTTTACCACTAACCTCATGTAAAAGAACCTGCAAATTTTAATCACACCATATTAACCTTAACAAACTCGACAACATAAACCATTGCTATCATTCACATGCTTTCAATATCATCAAAATTTAACCTCCGTAAATTCTCTTTCAAGCATACAACTTCAATACACCCAGAAAACCATACACACAGCAAACTCAAAGAACAACAACAACAACTTCACATAGCCAAACAACATCAACAAATTCAAAACATTCGAAGATGTTGTTAAACATGTAGATCCTTTTGCACTTTTTTTGTTGTTGTTTACATTGTGTTGCAGGTTGTCGTTAAAAAAAACTGGAGATCGAGAAAGAAAGGAAACCGAGCTAGGCTTTGTGTTCTCCGATTCGCTCCAACACACCACCAACTGCCGCCGCGACGACGTCACCAACCCACCATCAGGCAACAAGCATCGATCGAATCGCAACCTACGAGGCCCCATCCTGCCACGACCGCGAGATCCTCTCTCCGACGAATGGATCCGACAGCCTCCGCATCAATCTCCGATGACGCAACCCTCAGCGCCGCCGCGGTGCCCCATCACACATCCATCACCGACCTCCACACAACGCCGCCGCGAAGCTCCCTCCGATCCACCGCCGGTAACGTTTCTTTCTCGATTTTCACGACTTGTTTTTTTTTTTAAGATTGTAAGCACTTATTAAATATATGGTGTGGTCTGAATGTTTGATTATGGAAATTTTTGCTGTGAAAGAGATGAAATAGAAAGAAGAAGAAAACCGTGAAAAGAAAAAGGAGATCTGCTACTTGACTTGTGTTCTAGTTTATTTGTTTTATTATTCTAACTTTCTATGCCACGTGTAGCAACCTGCCTAAAATTTCAGATTTAGAGCCGCCACCTATTCTGAAGGGCGAATAGGAAACCCTACGCAGATAAGAGATTGAGGGTAAGTTATTATAATCAGGCTGAGGGAAGGTGTTAGGCACCCTCAGCCCTTTCCTAAAGGCTAATGTTCAAAGATTAGGGTTGCATGGCAGGGTTTGTAAAGAAATGTGGCAAACAGAATTATAATAACATGATTGAGATTTTGAAGAGGGGGACTCGCCTTGTTGCCAAGTGCCTACGTACCTCCTTAGGGAGGATCAGAGTCTACGTAGTTCGGGAAGGGTTGTACGCCATTTAGAGTTTGAATTTGATTTGATATGGTTTTTTTAGAGGCTTTTTGAATGGCCTATCGTAGTTTGATATTTTGTAATTTTGGATGGATTTGAGAATTATTTGAAGGTGTGGGCGTACAACCCTGATTTGGCACTATTAACCGCAATGATCAATAGGTTTGATCATCATAGTTAAAAGATTTGAAATTTGCATCACTACCAATTTTAATCGATTGATTCGATTATCACTAATAATGAATTAAGGTATATTTTAATAATTTTTATAGAATTTTTATATGTATTGTTACCCCTCGTAATCGATTGATTCGATTAAAAAGAATAACAAATTAAATCGAAGGGAAGACGGTTAATCATCACAATTAATAAAATAATTGCAACCATTTACCCAAATAATAGAGATTGATTGCATTTTAATTAAATAACATTTTAATTAAAATCATCGTTGACTATAGCGATTAATTGATTTAATCGGAACGGACAACGAATTATAATTTAATACAAATATTATATATTAATTATTTCATAAAAGATAATTATTATACAAATAAATATTAACAAAGAATTAATTAAAATAATATATCAATTAAAATTTATTTAGTTTATTAGGTTTATGATTTAATAAGGCTATTATTAAGGCTCATGGTATAGGCACTGGATTCTGGAGCGTTGGATCTAGATGGGTGATAGATCAAAGGTCAGATCTGAGGGACGCATAGTGTTCTATACGCAGGCGCATGTACTGGATCAAGAAGTCATGTTTTCAGAAAAAATAATGAAGGAGGGGAGGCTCGAACCTGCGACCTCCCTCTCACATACGCGCCTGCTAACCACCCCAACCAAGTCACTTATTTGAAATATATATGCGCCCAGAATATTATATAATGAAATCAGAGTCATGTAATGAAAAGCGCGCGGGAATTCAAACCAGCGAATCAGACGATGACAAATCATCATCTTCCCCAACACACCTGCAAACAAACCTGAGGAATTGGCTACGAATTCGCTACGAATTCGTTCGTAGCAGAAGAACCTGCAAAATAGCGAACAGCACATACTGGGCAATAAATATTTCGCACCTGTCCTATTCCCTTCGTTTCAACCACGCGAATTCATTCACACCATTATCGCGACCTAATTTTACTCCTATAAGAAACCCCTAATCCACGAACCCTAATACCTTGCTCGGTCAACAATGGCAGATCATTACAGAGTGCCCAGAAATCCAATTAAACACACCAGAACATTCACAATCATCATACAAATCATACCACGCAAACAAATTAACACATGGATGCATAAATCGTGCCAATCGATTCAAGGTTTAGAACGACTTACCTCGGCTTGTAGGAGGTTATTCTGGGGGTGCTGATGAAGCGTGACGATCCAGGTAGCTTCCAAATTGCCTGAAGAAGCTTTTGCAATCTTTAAATTTCCTTGAGAGCCTCTAATTCTCTGAAACCGAATCCAAGTTCTTGAATGACTTTTGAAGTTCTTGCAAGTTTGCGTTCTCTCAGAATTTCGTCCCCAACCCTTATGCCTTGTGTTTAGTACTTATAGGAGAATAGAATTAGGGTAAATCTTTGTCCAAAACCTCACTTAAATCCAATCTTCCTAATTTGAGAAATTGATTTTATTTCTTGCACTTTAAGCTACTATTCTTGGCCCAATTTATATCAATCCTTTCCTAATTGATTTGCCACGAAAATTGAAGTGTATTTTGCCATTATTGTTGATTGGAAATCAACCAAATATAATTCTTAACAAAATATTTGATTTTTAATCTTAATTAAATCATAAAAATGAAATAAAAAATCATATTAATTCAAATATAATGCTAATTTTCGTGGAAAATGCTTTTGGGCATGCTGATGGCTTGTGGACCAAGTTTGCATAAAAAAACCATAGGCCCATTTGCAAAATTTCTCAATTTGAACCCTCTTTTTTCACATTTGGTCCCTCAAAATCACCTGACTTTGATCAAGCATATCTCCTTCAATTTTTAAGCTATGAGGGAGATCTAATACTTTTTGGAAACCTCAAGAGGTCCTCTACAAGCCACTTTGGAATATATTTTTCATTTGGAGCTTTTATCTTGATCATATCCTCTTTGGAAAAAAACTGTTTCTGAAGGATGCCTGAAAATGACCTGTGATCTTTTGCCTTGTATCTCTTAAATGAAGCATTTTTAGCCTTGGCTTGTGAGACACAAAGTTGTAGAGAATTCAATTTCCTTCACAATAGGCTTTGAGTGGGGAATTTCTGATGTTCCATGTGAAAGTTATGCCTAGTCAAAGTTGGGTTGACTTTCTCCTAAGAAACCCTAATTTGAACCTTTCCATCTTTGTTCATCTCTGAGTTTCTATTAATGGAATCATGATCAATTCTTGATCAAATGATGGTTATGCACCCCATACTTGATATTTGCCCAATGGTTAAAGTTTGGATCATGCCTTGATTATGATTGACCTTTCAATTTGGATCAGTTGACTGTGAATTATCTGGATTATGTGAATGAGCCATGCTTTGAGATTTGAGCCTTGCTTTTGTTATGAGAAAAGTGTGGGAGGTAAATTTTGGGGTATGACAGCTGCCCCTATTTAATTACCTTGGATTGGGTGACAAGAGGGTGTGTAGACTTCGCGTCGTTCCGATCGAAGAGTTATTAAATACTGGAAGACCCTTAAATTTACCTTGAACCCGGTAGTGGAGAGGGATGCTTTGTTAAAGTAGTTACCTTGCTTATGGCGCTAGCAGGGGTTTGCAGCTTATGGGTAACCCACTTACTATAATTCTAGTAAGTCGTCGCGGTTGGTATACCCATTCACTATCGTAGTTGGAATAAGTCTGTCGTAGATGGTATGACCCACTTACTATAGCTCTAGTAAGTCGTCGTAGTTAGCCATACCTGCTTACTATCGTAGTTGGAGTGAGCTTATCGTAGATGGTAAGGTCCACTTACTTTTCAGTAAGTCGTCGCAGTTGACCGTACCTACTCACTATCGTAGTTAGAGTAAGCTTATCGTAGATGGTAGGGCCCACTTACTGTCAGTCTAGTAAGTCGTCGCAGTTAGCCGTACCTGCTCACTATCGTAGTTGGAGTGAGTTTATCGTAGATGGTAAGGTCCACTTACTTTCCAGTAAGTCGTCGCAGTTGACCGTACCTACTCACTATCGTAGTTGGAGTGAGTTTATCGTAGATGGTAGGGCCCACTTACTGTCAGTCTAGTAAGTCGTCGCAGTTAGCCGTACCTGCTCACTATCGTAGTTGGAGTGAGTTTATCGTAGATGGTAAGGTCCACTTACTTTCCAGTAAGTCGTCGCAGTTGACCGTACCTACTCACTATCGTAGTTAGAGTAAGCATTATCGTAGATGGTAGGGCCCACTTACTGTCAGTCTAGTAAGTCGTCGCAGTTAGCCGTACCTGCTCACTATCGTAGTTGGAGTGAGTTTATCGTAGATGGTAAGGTCCACTTACTTTCCAGTAAGTCGTCGCAGTTGACCGTACCTACTCACTATCGTAGTTAGAGTAAGCTTATCGTAGATGGTAGGGCCCACTTACTGTCAGTCTAGTAAGTCGTCGCAGTTAGCCGTACCTGCTCACTATCGTAGTTGGAGTGAGTTTATCGTAGATGGTAAGGTCCACTTACTTTCCAGTAAGTCGTCGCAGTTAGCCGTACCTGCTCACTATCGTAGTTGGAGTGAGTTTATCGTAGATGGTAAGGTCCACTTACTTTCCAGTAAGTCGTCGCAGTTGACCGTACCTACTCACTATCGTAGTTGGAGTGAGTTTATCGTAGATGGTAAGGTCCACTTACTTTCCAGTAAGTCGTCGCAGTTGACCGTACCTACTCACTATCGTAGTTGGATTAACCCCAAAAGGGTTACTTGTCTTGATGCGGGCGAGTTGTGTGTACAAAAGGTTATCTTGCAAATGTGTATGCTTATGATTTTGTTATTCGTATGATGAATGTTTGTATGCGAATGCAGGTCATGTGAATGTTTTGTATGTAAATGCGATGTGTATGAGTGTTTATGTAAGTGAATGTGTAAGTATGATGACTTTGGGGCACTATCTTTTGTCACCAATTGGAATTTGTTTAAGATCTTTCGAGCAACTTTACGGGTCTTGACTCAGATCGCCCGGGGCTAGTATGTTGGAATGTGGCGGTGTGTTTTTTTTTATTTTTTTTTTTTAGGGTTATCAGATCATCAGGCGTATATTGGCTGCCGGAGGTATCGTGGTTTTATCCCCTTTATTTCAGTCTAATGATTTGTAAGTTTCCTGTTTTAAATTCGAAGTTCAAAGTTTATGAGAAATAAATTATTCTTTGCACTTGGTATTGAGATGATGAAAAGATAAGTATGAAAGTGAAAAGCTTTTATTGATTATTGCCTTAAATTGGCGAATGTACAAAGGGTATGAGAGAAAGAAAAATGACAAATAGAAATGACATTAATACTGCTATTGCTCTTTTTTGCTATCGAGGGCCCCAGTAATCCTTTTGACTTCGGAAGTTGATGATTGCTCGATTTCCTATCCTTTACGAATTGTCTTGGGCTCGTAGCTTGAAGCCTTATCCCTGCTAGGCATAGTACCTCTTGACTGCATCTGAATTGATTGGGTGCGGTAGCTCATCCCCATCCATTGTAGTGAGGACTAATGCCCCTCCCGAGAACACCATTTTTACAATGTATGGACCTTCGTAGTTAGGTGTCCATTTTCCACGGGCGTCGAGTCGAGGTAACAGTATCTTCTTGAGGACGATGTCACCTTCTTTGTAGGTTCGAGGTCGGACCTTCTTATCGAACGCTTTTTTCATCCTCTTCTGATAGAGTTGTCCATGACACAAAGCTGTCAGTCGCTTTTCTTCAATGAGATTAAGCTGATCGAAACGAGTTTTTACCCATTCCGATTCTTCTAACTTTGTGTCAGCTATGACTCTTAATGACGGGATCTCCACTTCGATTGGGAGGACAGCTTCCATACCGTAGACTAGGGAGAAGGGAGTTGCCCCTGTAGATGTACGCACCGAGGTTCTGTAACCGTGTAGGGCGAAGGGAAGCATCTCGTGCCAATCCTTGTATGTTTTCACCATCTTTTGTATTATCTTTTTGATATTTTTATTTGCAGCTTCGACAGCGCCGTTCATTTTAGGCCTGTATGGTGAAGAATTGTGGTGTTCAATCTTGAACTCCTCGCACAGCTCCCTCATCATGTTATTGTTTAGATTCGACCCATTATCGGTGATAATCCTGCTTGGAACCCCATACCGACATATGATATTATGCTTGATGAACCGAGTGACTACTTGTCTTGTTACGTTGGTGTAAGAGGCAGCTTCGACCCATTTGGTAAAGTAGTCTATGGCGACTAATATAAATCGATGTCCGTTCGAAGCTTTAGGTTCTATCATCCCTATCATGTCGATTCCCCACATTGCAAATGGCCATGGTGAACTCAGAACGTTCAACGGGTTTGGTGGTACGTGCACCTTGTCAGCGTAGATTTGGCACTTGTGACAGGTCCTTGCATATTGGAAACAGTCGGCCTCCATCGTTAACCAGTAATACCCTGCCCGCAGTATCTTTCTAGCCATTGAATGTCCGTTTGCATGAGTTCCGAAGGTTCCTTCATGTACCTCCCTGATAATTTCCTTGGCCTCGTTTTTATCTACACACCTCAATAACACTGAATCATAGTTCCTTTTGTATAGGATGCTTCCGCTTAAGAAGAACTTGGATGCAAGTCTCCTCAGTGTCTTTTTATCAATTGTTGAGGCATTCTCCGGGTATTCTTGTTTTTCCAGGTACTCTTTAATGTCGTGGTACCATGGTTTGTTGTCAGACTGCTCCTCGATCGTGAGACAATAGGCAGGTTCGTCGAAGTGCCTAACGGTTATTCGTGGTTCATGGTTTGGCCAGGTCACTTTGAACATAGAGGAAAGCGTTGCTAGTGCATCGGCTATTTGATTTTCTTCCCTCGGGATATGAGTAAAGGTGATAGTATCAAATTCAGCTGTCAACTCCAGTATAAGGTCTCGGTATGGGATTAGCTTTGCATCTCGAGTGTCCCACTCTTTGTTGACCTGATGGATTACCAATGCTGAGTCTCCGTATACATCAAGGAGTTTGATTCTTAGGTCGATTGCAGCTTCTAACCCCAATATGCATGCTTCGTATTCAGCAATGTTGTTGGTACAGTCGAAACATAGTCTTGCAGTGAAGGGTAAGTGTCGGTCATCGGGAGATGTCAATACTGCCCCTATGCCATGTCCTAGTGCATTTGAAGCACCGTCGAACATGAGTTTCCATACCAAACCCGGTTCGGGTCCCTCATCGGGTCCCGGTATTTCATAGTCTCTTACTAGCATAATATCCTCGTCTGGGAAGTCGAACTTCATAGATTGGTATTCCTCGAGTGGTTGGTGGGCAAGATGTTCTGCCAATACACTCCCTTTTATTGCTTTTTGAGTTACATACTGTATGTCGTATTCGGACAACAACATTTGCCATCTTGCAATTCTACCCGTGAGAGCCTGTTTTTCGAACACGTATTTCAAAGGATCCATTCTCGATATCAGCCATGTGGAGTGGTTCAGCATATATTGCCTTAGACGTTTGGAGGCCCATGCTAGGGCGCAACATGTCTTTTCCAATGGTGAATACCGAGACTCGCAATCCGTGAATTTCTTACTGAGGTAGTAAATAGCGTGTTCTTTCCTGCCTGTTTCATCTTGTTGCCCCAGTACACACCCCATAGACCTTTCGAGTACTGTGAGGTACATGATTAGTGGCCTTCCGGGTACAGGAGGTAAGAGTATAGGTGGTTCTTGTAAGTAGTTCTTTATGGTTTCGAAGGCTACTTGACAATCCTCATTCCACTTGATAGGTTGATCTTTCCTGAGTAGTTTGAATATAGGCTCGCATGTAGCTGTTAGATGTGAAATGAACCTTGAGATGTAATTCAATCGACCCAGGAAACCTCGTACCTCTTTTTCTGTTTTTGGAACGGGCATCGCTTGTATGGCTTTTACTTTATCGGGATCAACCTCTATACCTCGTTGGCTTACAATGAATCCCAACAGCTTTCCCGATCTTACACCAAACGTACACTTGTTCGGGTTTAACCTTAGCTTGTACTTCTTTAGACGTTCAAACAGCTTATGTAGATTTGTAATATGTTCTTCTTCAGTGCGAGACTTGGCAATCATATCATCTACATATACTTCGACCTCATTATGGATCATATCATGGAATAATGTGACCATGGCTCTTTGATATGTTGCCCCTGCATTTCTCAACCCGAATGGCATTACTTTGTAGCAAAAAGTGCCCCAAGAGGTCATGAAGGTAGTCTTTTCCATATCCTCGGGAGCCATCTTAATCTGATTATACCCGGAGAAACCATCCATAAAAGAGAACACTGAAGCTTGTGCTGTATTATCCACCAAGATATCTATATGTGGAAGTGGGAAATCATCTTTTGGACTTGCTTTATTTAGATCCCTGTAATCTACACACATGCGCACTTTCCCGTCTTTTTTAGGAACCGGCACTATGTTTGCAATCCAAGGTGGGTAGTCAACCACAGCAAGAAACCCGGCATCGAACTGTTTGAGCACCTCTTCCCTAATCTTACTATCCATATCTGGTCGAACCCTTCTGCGCTTTTGCCTGACCGGCGCACATCCTTCTTTGAGAGGTAACCTGTGTACCACGATGTCTGTATCCAACCCCGGCATATCACGGTATGACCAAGCAAAAATCTCTGCATACTCGTGGAGGAGCTTGATTAACGTTGCTTTTACGTCCTTACCTAGCGTTGCCCCAATCTTAATGTTTTTGGGTTCTTCATCTGTTCCCAAGTTTATGGTTTCAATGGCCTCTTGTGGAGGGAGCATGCTCTTGGATTCCTTATCCACTAACCTTGACAACTCTTCCGGAAGTTCATCGTCTTCCTCATCCCCTCCTTCAGCCTGATTAGCGAGAGCCTCGAGTTTGTATAGAGTCTCAGCAGTATTATTATCGGTGGTGTTAGGAAGTGATCTGCACATGTTTTATGTTTGTTTTCTTTTAGTATGCAGATGTGAACGTGCTTTGTTTGTGCAAGAAATTTATTTGTCATTTTCAGAAATGGGAAAGGAATAAATGCGAGAAAAGACAATATTTTCAATACCAAAATGCAAAGACAATTTTATTAATAAACTTCGAACTTGAAAGTAAATGGGGCCCTTACAAACTAGCTCTATGCTTCGGGCGAGGCATGAGCGTTATTGTTTTTCTTTATCAAAAAGGGGAAATAAAACACACAAAAGCAAATTACTTTGAAATGAAAACTATCTCCGGTATCTCCAGGCTTGTCCAATTCTGAAGCTGTTCTCCTGGCCTGATCTCTCGAATGAAATTGGATGTCCCTTCTTGAGAGTCCTGATTGGACACCATAGCCACATGTTCATAACCGCCAGTCACAAAAGTTTGCATTATTGGGGGAAATGGTCGTTCTTCTTTCTTAATGCTTGTGACCTTGGTGGGTTGGTATCCTAACCCCAGGCGATCCTTCTTCTCCAAAACTTCTGGCAGCTTGCCCCAGCCTTTAGTATCTGCGTCTTGTAGGTCTTTCCATGAGGTTACCGCCCTTCTTATCTTCTCCACTGGTAGTGTGATAGCAGTTGCAATTTCTAGAGCTTGAAATGCGGTACCCAATGCTTCGTCTCCAGCCTCAATATATCTGTATGAGTTTAGATTGCTGATAAATATATCCTCTTCTCCATTGATAGTTACTATGGAGTTCCCATTCACAAACTTTAGTTTCTGATGGAGGGTGGAGGCGACTGCCCCAGCTGCATGGATCCAAGGACGCCCTAGTAGGCAGGTATAAGCTGGCTCGATTTCCATCACTTGGAAGTTGATGCAGAAGGTGTGGGGACCAATTATGACAGGAAGGTCTACTTCTCCAAATACCGGACTCTGTGATCCATCGAAAGCTTTAACCACCAGACGACTAGGTCTAACCACGAGTCCCTCTAAGGCTATCTTATCAAGTGTGGCTTTTGGCATCACGTTTAAGGATGACCCTGTGTCGATCAAAACTCTAGCCAGATGAGCCTTCCCACATTGCATGGAGATATGCAAGGCTTTGTTGTGTGACTTTCCTTGTAAGGGTAACTCATTGTCACTGAAACCCAGGCATGCCCCAGCAGTTAGATTGGCCACCATCCCATCAAATTGATTGACTGTGATGTCCTTAGTTACATGGGCAGCGTTTAGGATCTTCATCAAGGCATCTCGATGCTTCTCGGAGTGTATCAATAATGATAAGAGCGATATTTTAGACGGTGTCTGTTGCAACTGATCTACCACTCTATAATCACTCTTCTTAATCAGAGCGAGAAACTCCTCATCATCTTTATTAGAAGTTTCTTTATCCTTAGGTTCAGCCTCGTCAATTGGTCTCGTGACAACTTGTTCTCCAGATTGTGTCAAGTTTCCACTAGACATTGGTTGTGCTTGCGCAGTTTTGAATATGCGCCCACTACGGGTCATACTTCCAGGTCCAACGATGCTTGATACTGCAGTATTAGTATCGGTCTCGTATTCCCATGGTACCGCTTTCATCTTGTCCAAAGGATATGGTCCTCTGATTGGGATGATCTTGGTACGTTCTTGCGCAGGTATCATCACTGGCGGTCTAGAGCATGGGATAATCAATGGTCTCCTTGCCCCTTGTGCAGGTATCATTAAAGGCTCGTTTCTTTCCACCATCGCCACATATTCCTCTTCAGGGTGTTCCTCCAATTGGATCAATCCTTGATCCATGAGTCTTTGCAAAGTGTCTTCGAAAGCTTCGTTATGTTCTAGGATAAACCCCTTTATAAGAAGATACCTCTTAAGTGCATCTGTGGGGGAGTTCCGTTGTTGAACCAACTCTTGCTCATTGACAACTTCTATTGCATTGACTGCGCCTTCATGGTGTGGCATTGGATTTGTTTTCACATTGGGTTTGTCAAAAGCAATTGCTCCTGACTCTATCAAGTCCTGAACCTTGTGCCTAAAGGCCCAACATTTTTCCAACGTATGTCCAGGAGAATTATCGTGAAATTCGCACCTCTCATTCGGGTTGAATCTGGGTGGAATCTTTCCTGGAATTAGGGGTGGCATAGGTCTAAGCTCTACCAATGATTCACTCAGCAAATATTTTAGTATTTCACTCTTGGAAGTGGGTAGAGGATCGAATTTCCTCGGAGGACCTTGGAACCTGCTTTGTTGAGGTGGGTAGGACACAGGAGGTCTAGGCTCTTGATGCACTACTGCGTTGGTCTCCCCTTCCTTCTTTTTAGCGAAGGTTGAGGTGGGCCTTTTTGAGTGATAAGAGTTAGATGATGCTCCCTGTATTTTCCCGCTCTTAATTCCGTCTTCTATCCTTTCACCAATAACCACTAAATCTGAAAACCCTGAAGACACACTCCCTACCATTTTATCGTAGTATGGCCCTTGTAATGTAGCCATAAACATTTTTACGAGCTCTTTTTCCAACAGGGGAGGTTGGACTCGGGAGGCCATTTCCCTCCATCTTTGTGCATACTCCTTGAATGATTCTTCTTTCTTTTGTGACAAATTTTGGAGTTGCATCCGATCGGGTGCCATGTCCAAATTGTATTTATATTGTTTCAGGAACGTATTAGCAAGGTCGGTCCAGCTTCGGATGTGAGACTTCTCTAATTGCATATACCAGTCAACCGATGCTCCACTCAGGCTATCTTGGAAAAAATGCATCATCAGCTTTTGGTCATGAGCATAAGCAGCCATTTTTCGCACATACATGCGCAAGTGATTCCTCGGACAAGAGAGTCCCTTGTACTTTTCGAAGTCGGGTATCTTGAATTTGTGAGGAATAGTCAAATCCGGCACTAAGCTCATTTCATAGGTATCCACATCGAAGACATCATATCCTTCCATTGCTTTCATCCTTTCTTCCAGCGCCTTGATTTGTCCACTCTCCTTGGAATTCTCCCCAGAATCAACGGAGGTCAGCTTTGGTTGAGGGACTTGATCTGTGTCATTAGTGTCCCCATACTGTAAATCCAAGTAGTCCTCATCCCTAAGCGGATTGTTGACTGGAATGCGAACGGTGCGAGACGCCCCTTCTTTCTGAATAGTAGGGATAAATCCTTCTTGAGAAGCCTCTCCCTCTTCATGAGTTGTGATAGTCCTTTTTGAGGAGTGGGCTTTTGCCTTGTAAGGGTCATGACCCTTAACATATCCTAGCAATGGGTTGCCATCCTTAGGTATCTCTTCATACTGATCATGAGCTTCCTTAGCTTTATCTTGCTTATCTTTGAGTTCTTTCATGAAGCTCAGCACTTGGGCCATTCCTCCCTGGAGGTCTTCAACAGTACCCTTTAGTTGGGTCATTTCCTCACGAAGGGCGGCTTGGTTCTGTTCCAATTGTTCCATTGCTTTCTTCTTCTGAGCTCTGGTCTTGATTTGTGGTTGAGTTGCAATGGTGTGACTGGAGATGAAGATAGTTTTTTGCTTTAATGCTTTGAAAAATAAATATGATATGCATGTTATGAATGATATGGTTATGCAATGTTTATGTCTTATCCACACTATTATAATACACATATATATATTTATATATTATTTTTATTCTTCTCTTTTTCTTTTATATATACATGTACATTTTTCCTTTTTTTTTTTTGCGCATATGTATTATGTATATATATATATATATTTTTTTTTACATATGTATTTATAATTTTTTTTATATATTTTTTGTACATGTATATACACATATGTTTTTTTTTAGAGAAGTAAACAAGGTTGGTGAATTTTTATAGAAACGATGAGTAACGAACAAAAAGAAACACACTTTATTGAAAGGAAATACTAAACAACTCCATTGTTGGTTTACAAAAAGGAAAAGGAAACTGAAATTAAAATGCTCAAAATAAATTAAATTAAAAGTACTTGAAATAAAAGCAACAAGGAAATAACATAAAGCTAAGAACGCCTTTGGATGTCTTCTTTGAACTTGTCCACCATGTTCCTACAAAGCTCCATAAACTCTTTGACGACTTTCGGAAGGATGATGGGAGATGATTCTGCTTTTTCCAAACTCTTTGGAATATCTTGAATTAAATCATTACACAGGAAGACTAGCTTATCATAATCATCGCGACATTTCTCATAGTCTTCGAGCATCTTAGGAACCATGCTCACATGCTCGTAAGCTGTAGAAACAATTGTGTATTGTCTTTTCCAATAGTCTCTTTCGTTCAAGGCTGCCTCGTGTATCTCTTTTTCTCTCATGAACACTTCCCGAAGTGATACCATAGCTTGAAATGCTCTTTCGTACTCACCGGTGCGCTGTAAAAGTTCTTCTTCCGTGGTTAATCTTCTTGCGTGCTCTTGTTGTCCAGCATTGAGGGCTTCTTGAAGATCATATTTGAGATTCCTTATTTCATCCTCTTGATCTTTAGTCCTATCAGTTAATTCAAAGATTACAGCTTCCAGATTTTTCTCAGATTCTGCTTTGTCATGGGAAGCCTTCTCATAACGCCTTCTCCACCTTGCAATTTCCGTATTAGCTTGCTCCAACCTCTCATCATGAGCCTCTAAATTAAAGTTAGCACTTAAATACCCTTCAGTTGCACGCTTTCTTTTACTTCTTTGCCTATCATTTTCTTCTTTCATTGCTTGGAGTTCTTGATTTTTCTCTTTAAGGTCAAAGCGTAGTTGGCTCCTTTCATTAGTAAGCTGATGCAAATCAAGCTCTAATTTCTCTTTCTCCTTTCGGGACGCCTCTAGGGCAGCCCTAATTCCTTCTATCTCTTCGATGGATAAAGGAATTGGATCAGGAGAATCAGGCTTGTAGGCGGGATCCACAACAAAAGGAAGCAATACTTTCTTAACTCTTTCTTGAACCCATGTGGTGTAAGGTTCTTTTGCAATCGCATTCTTTGGCCCAAAATCTCTTCTATGAACACTACTCCAAGCTTGAATTACCTTCTTCCATGTCCTTGGCTCACCTTTCCCATTATCATGCAAAATCAATTCTTTTGTACGTTGCTCGGAAGGTTCTTTATCCATGGAATGACCCAATTGACGTAGTGCTAAATTAGGATTATAATTAATACAACCAAGAGTTCCTATCAATGGCACATTGTTGAATTCTCCGCATTTGTAAATGATCTTATCTGAATTTAATTTTCTTGCATACCATAGAATAGAGTCCGCTTTAAGAGCCCTTAATTTTTGAGACCAATCGTTCCTAGTTAATTCTTTGATAAAGCAACTAGCTTTGTAGAGATGGGAAGTCAACCAAGAATAAAGCAAATGAACGCAACAAACTAGCACTCCTCTCTTTCTTTCATACCTCATATGAATAGCATAGTAAATGTTTGCGAGGATAGTCGGAGTTGGATCTTTGTCAAAAAGTCTAAAAGAAGTGAAGGCATGAATAGCAGAAGGATCCACATAATCAATATTTTTTGGTAATAAAATGACACCAAAAATCAAGAGAGCTAACACATGTCCACAAATGTCCCATTGTTTCCTTTGAGCAAACATTAATGCTTGACTTTCTAAATAAGATCTTTTGAACCCATGCACTTCTCCTTCAGTTTTATAATGAGTTTTTAATTCTGCAGCGGACGTTCCCAAAGCTTTCTCTAAATCTGAAAAGTCAACTTCTTTACCCACACCAGTATAGAATTCCTTTTTTATTTTTGAGAAACCCAACATAGCATCCATCTCTTCTATGGTAGGTGCTAACTGAAAGTCTTGGAAGGTAAAGCATCTCAAAGGCGGATCATAGAATTGTACCAAAGCAGTGATAGCTTCTTCTTGC
Organism: Vicia villosa; assembly: GCF_029867415.1. Taxonomy (NCBI): domain Eukaryota; kingdom Viridiplantae; phylum Streptophyta; class Magnoliopsida; order Fabales; family Fabaceae; genus Vicia; species Vicia villosa. The sequence continues at coordinate 49,768,761 of NC_081186.1, read as the reverse complement.
ACTTTTACCCTTAGCAAATCCAAGATATTACCATAGCGAATCTCAAACCTATCCAAAGCGCCTGATGGCAATTTTTCTTTGATGATCTTCAATTTCTTGATGTCTGGAGTAGAAACAGTAAAGTGGACAATTGTCTTCTTCGTACTCATCCTTCCTACATATTCACCACCAACATACATTTTACGAAAAAATAAAATATACATATATGTGTATTATTATTTTTTTTTTGTGGATAAGATATGATGAGAATGCAAATGGTTAGATGATGCATGCAAACACACAACGGCAAACAAAACATAATAAAAATAATGCGAACATAGAAAAACAAAACAACAAAAAAACAAACAATTATCATGAAAATTCAAGAAACCCAGGTTCATAGGTTCGACGTAGGGGGCTCTCGGGAGCCAACCTTTATATGGGGGGTCTAAAAGGTCTCATGGGGTCGTTCGTAGCCTCCGAGACTTTTCGTCTCTTCGGGTTTTGGAACAACTCATTTTATCCATGAGGTTCGAATTTTTGGGTAGGTTCCCGGAGAGATCAGCTAAGTATCCAGTCCAGCCCTCCACAAAGTCTAGCTTCGTTTCGGACCTTTCCAAATACCTAACCCACTCCGAGTGGAGTTATCAGTGAGATTCGTAAGGCGATTCATGTCCCCTTTTGGTCTCAAAGTTAACTCCCACATTTAAGGTTTAACCGACATAAAAATAGAGCAAAAATATAATAATAAAAGCAGATATTTTCAGGCAGATAAAAAACATAAAACAAATAAACAAACAGATAATTTAATGTTTATTAAATAAATAGACCTTCCCCAAACCCTAAATGTGGCAATTTGCCAACCCTAAAATGCGCCACAAACCCTAAACCACAAACCACGAACCATAAACCTAAACCCACTCAAGCCTTAGGAGCATAATAATTCACTAAAAGTGTAGTCCCCAGCAGAGTCGCCAGCTGTAGCAACCTGCCTAAAATTTCAGATTTAGAGCCGCCACCTATTCTGAAGGGCGAATAGGAAACCCTACGCAGATAAGAGATTGAGGGTAAGTTATTATAATCAGGCTGAGGGAAGGTGTTAGGCACCCTCAGCCCTTTCCTAAAGGCTAATGTTCAAAGATTAGGGTTGCATGGCAGGGTTTGTAAAGAAATGTGGCAAACAGAATTATAATAACATGATTGAGATTTTGAAGAGGGGGACTCGCCTTGTTGCCAAGTGCCTACGTACCTCCTTAGGGAGGATCAGAGTCTACGTAGTTCGGGAAGGGTTGTACGCCATTTAGAGTTTGAATTTGATTTGATATGGTTTTTTAGAGGCTTTTTGAATGGCCTATCGTAGTTTGATATTTTGTAATTTTGGATGGATTTGAGAATTATTTGAAGGTGTGGGCGTACAACCCTGATTTGGCACTATTAACCGCAATGATCAATAGGTTTGATCATCATAGTTAAAAGATTTGAAATTTGCATCACTACCAATTTTAATCGATTGATTCGATTATCACTAATAATGAATTAAGGTATATTTTAATAATTTTTATAGAATTTTTATATGTATTGTTACCCCTCGTAATCGATTGATTCGATTAAAAAGAATAACAAATTAAATCGAAGGGAAGACGGTTAATCATCACAATTAATAAAATAATTGCAACCATTTACCCAAATAATAGAGATTGATTGCATTTTAATTAAATAACATTTTAATTAAAATCATCGTTGACTATAGCGATTAATTGATTTAATCGGAACGGACAACGAATTATAATTTAATACAAATATTATATATTAATTATTTCATAAAAAGATAATTATTATACAAATAAATATTAACAAAGAATTAATTAAAATAATATATCAATTAAAATTTATTTAGTTTATTAGGTTTATGATTTAATAAGGCTATTATTAAGGCTCATGGTATAGGCACTGGATTCTGGAGCGTTGGATCTAGATGGGTGATAGATCAAAGGTCAGATCTGAGGGACGCATAGTGTTCTATACGCAGGCGCATGTACTGGATCAAGAAGTCATGTTTTCAGAAAAAATAATGAAGGAGGGGAGGCTCGAACCTGCGACCTCCCTCTCACATACGCGCCTGCTAACCACCCCAACCAAGTCACTTATTTGAAATATATATGCGCCCAGAATATTATATAATGAAATCAGAGTCATGTAATGAAAAGCGCGCGGGAATTCAAACCAGCGAATCAGACGATGACAAATCATCATCTTCCCCAACACACCTGCAAACAAACCTGAGGAATTGGCTACGAATTCGCTACGAATTCGTTCGTAGCAGAAGAACCTGCAAAATAGTGAACAGCACATACTGGGCAATAAATATTTCGCACCTGTCCTATTCCCTTCGTTTCAACCACGCGAATTCATTCACACCATTATCGCGACCTAATTTTACTCCTATAAGAAACCCCTAATCCACGAACCCTAATACCTTGCTCGGTCAACAATGGCAGATCATTACAGAGTGCCCAGAAATCCAATTAAACACACCAGAACATTCACAATCATCATACAAATCATACCACGCAAACAAATTAACACATGGATGCATAAATCGTGCCAATCGATTCAAGGTTTAGAACGACTTACCTCGGCTTGTAGGAGGTTATTCTGGGGGTGCTGATGAAGCGTGACGATCCAGGTAGCTTCCAAATTGCCTGAAGAAGCTTTTGCAATCTTTAAATTTCCTTGAGAGCCTCTAATTCTCTGAAACCGAATCCAAGTTCTTGAATGACTTTTGAAGTTCTTGCAAGTTTGCGTTCTCTCAGAATTTCGTCCCCAACCCTTATGCCTTGTGTTTAGTACTTATAGGAGAATAGAATTAGGGTAAATCTTTGTCCAAAACCTCACTTAAATCCAATCTTCCTAATTTGAGAAATTGATTTTATTTCTTGCACTTTAAGCTACTATTCTTGGCCCAATTTATATCAATCCTTTCCTAATTGATTTGCCACGAAAATTGAAGTGTATTTTGCCATTATTGTTGATTGGAAATCAACCAAATATAATTCTTAACAAAATATTTGATTTTTAATCTTAATTAAATCATAAAAATGAAATAAAAAATCATATTAATTCAAATATAATGCTAATTTTCGTGGAAAATGCTTTTGGGCATGCTGATGGCTTGTGGACCAAGTTTGCATAAAAAAACCATAGGCCCATTTGCAAAATTTCTCAATTTGAACCCTCTTTTTTCACATTTGGTCCCTCAAAATCACCTGACTTTGATCAAGCATATCTCCTTCAATTTTTAAGCTATGAGGGAGATCTAATACTTTTTGGAAACCTCAAGAGGTCCTCTACAAGCCACTTTGGAATATATTTTTCATTTGGAGCTTTTATCTTGATCATATCCTCTTTGGAAAAAAACTGTTTCTGAAGGATGCCTGAAAATGACCTGTGATCTTTTGCCTTGTATCTCTTAAATGAAGCATTTTTAGCCTTGGCTTGTGAGACACAAAGTTGTAGAGAATTCAATTTCCTTCACAATAGGCTTTGAGTGGGGAATTTCTGATGTTCCATGTGAAAGTTATGCCTAGTCAAAGTTGGGTTGACTTTCTCCTAAGAAACCCTAATTTGAACCTTTCCATCTTTGTTCATCTCTGAGTTTCTATTAATGGAATCATGATCAATTCTTGATCAAATGATGGTTATGCACCCCATACTTGATATTTGCCCAATGGTTAAAGTTTGGATCATGCCTTGATTATGATTGACCTTTCAATTTGGATCAGTTGACTGTGAATTATCTGGATTATGTGAATGAGCCATGCTTTGAGATTTGAGCCTTGCTTTTGTTATGAGAAAAGTGTGGGAGGTAAATTTTGGGGTATGACACCACGTGTCAATTAGTTATAGGTTATTATGTCACATTTGAAAAGTCAAAATAAATGGCTATTCTTGTTTTTTTTTCTTTTACGTTTTCTATTTTTTTTTTTTTTATTATTATTATTTTTTTATTTTCATCATGGTGTTTTATGTTAGATATAATATATGCTTAGATTTGTCTCACGTCAAATATTTTGGTAAAGTATAAACAAATGGATCTTGGAAAAATGGAAGGTAATATCATGCAACATATAATAAAATGCGAAAAAACATTAGAGTCAGGTTTTAGATTAGATTTTTATTTTTATTATCTTTTTTTTAAAAAAAAAACATTTTATTTTAGATTTATAATTAGGTTTTATTACTCATATTAAAAAATATCAAAAATATCTTAGTTTGTTCTTTTTTTAAATTTTTTTTTTTATATATCTTTTGTTATTTTCATTTAATATTTCTCCATCATTTTTTCATGCTCATTTATATATTCGTACTAACATTTTCATTTTTTGCGAGGTACTACACTTGAGACCTTCATATGGTTTTCATGGACGTTTATAATTTATTTAATTTTGCACATTTAATCGCTTATTTTCATTTCGGTTATTGTAATAATTTTTCTCCCCATTTGCTTCAACTTGTAATCCCCCGTCCCGAAGCCATGTAATAGCGTAGGACTTTACATTCTGCTCTTTAATTTTCTGTACAAATATTAACTGTTAGATGTATGTTAATAGGATTGTATGGCAAGACTAATCAACTAAACGCTAGCTAACTTAAATCAAGATAAACTATAAATCGAATCCAACACACTTGCACTCACTCACCCTTAGGGTACGCCCCCCATTTGGTTGCCTTCGATTATAAGGTCGTGTCCCTCGAAATGTAGAAGTACCCATTAGCAAAGGTCCCTCGATATAAAATCGTCACTAAGTCCCTCGATGACCCTCGATTGTTGCCTACGAAAAAGTGACGATTGTCCCTTCGAATTTGCTAAAGGTACCTCTACTTGTTGCCTTCAAACGACCTCGATGACCCTTCGATGACCCGCACGTCCAATAAAACAAGGACTACCTACTTCTATATAGTATGGATAGTCCTGGGAACTTTAAAAATTACAGAAAAAGACCAATCAATTAGGGTAGTGCTCTTAAACTGCCTAGCTCAATAAAAATATCTTTTCAATACTATTTCAAAAAAACTAAGGCTACGCATTTACGCTAAAGTCCTTATGCTCCTTTCAAAACAAACAAACAAACATGAGCTAAGCAAGTTAAGAGCCCGTAGATAACTACGGATGAAAAGGGTGCTTGCACCTTCCCTTTTCATAACTTACCCCCCGAGCCCGTTTTCTTTCAAAAAAAGGTCTTTTTCTGTACTTTTTACCTTTCCTAACATTGGACAAAATAAAAGTCGGTGGCGACTCATGCTCACCGCAACATTGTTGCATATAATAATAAAAGTCAGTTCACCGAGTTACAGAACTGGCGACTCTGCTGGGGAATCTTTAAGAGGGGTTTACCTTAGGGCTTAGTTCATTATAAATGTTTTTAACTGTTTGTTTGTATGCTTTATTTTTAAGGGAATTGCTTGGGTTTGTTATTGTGTGAAAGATCCTACACCCGGATCTGAGTACCTTAGGAAAATGGCATGAGACCAGGGAAACTGTACGACATGTATCGTTATGGTTGAACTGGTGGCCATCGTTAGTGCGACGCTTTGGTTTGTCCTGATGGCCCTTGAATCTGATCGAGGAGACATTTGGCTACCGCGTGGTGTCATGAGCACTAATTCGCCTTTAGAACCTTAGTTGAACTTGACTTTGGCTTATAAGAGGTAGCGAGATGGCTGGCTTCGGATTCCTGACTGAAGCCGGTTGATACTCGATGCTACACTCATTGAGATTGGACTCAAGGGATGCTTTTGGCTGGCCGATTGAGTGCTATGTTGAGACAATGCCCACGAGAAAGATCAGGGATATGAGCACCATAGAACCCGGTTACTATTTTAGGACAGGTTGAACCAACTAAACTTTGGTAGGGAGGGTACTTACCTACGGACTTCATGCAAGCCTTTAAACCTAAGGACTCTTGTGTAACTTGTTTGTTATCTAACCACTTGATTTCCTTGCAGGTTTTATATACTTGTTCATACTACCTTATGCTTTTATATAACCTGTTGACTAACCTTTTCAAGGATTTCCGGGGGTTAGGGCGTCTAATTTCCAGGTACTATTATGGAAGGACTATCAAGAGCCTAAATTTCTATCCAGGGGCAAGAGGATTTATTTTCCTCTAACTAGATGCCTTCAAACTCAAAGGTACAGTTCCTATCAAGGGGCAAGAGGATTTATTTTCCTCCAGCCAGATGCCTTCAAACTCAAAGGTACAGTTCCTATAAAGGGGCAAGAGGATTTATTTTCCTCCAGCCAGATGCCTTCAAACTCAAGGGTACAGTTCCTATCAAGGGGCAAGAGGATTTATTTTTCTTTAGCCACATGCTTTTAAGCTCAAAAGTACTATACCCCGAATCAGAGGCTATGACCCACTGGATATGGTGAGCCTGATTCTAAAAGAAGGACGTTCAAAGATGGAAGTCGAAGTTCTTCAACAAAGCTGCAAATACATTTCAATGTTGCAAATTGGGTTCCAAAAAGATCCTTGAAAACATTGCATATGCATTTGCATACATATCATTGCATAACAGGTTTCCAGACAACGAGCTTCTCATTTTCTGCCTCAAATCCCTAAAGCTTGATACTTACAACTCCTTTGTGGCTTCGTCAGAATCTTCTTCTTAGAAGTAATATGTAGTTCAGATACGAACGCTTGGTTTGGTTTCCTCTCTGGGGCACTTGGTCAGTCGATCGATAATTGCCAACCAGTTCGAGATAAGGTACAAGACCTGATTGATGCAAAGGCTATCATATTCACACTTGCAGGCCAGATTTGAAGTTCTCCTTCGACTCAATGGACCTTCTGAAGCAATAAGTCCATACGGAGAAAATCTCCTCAATGTTGGCAATTCGTAATTTCTCATGCATTTTCATGCGTAATCTTTCTTGTTCTTGTTCAATACTGTCTATATGCAATACTTGTTTATTTTTGAACTATAATAACGATGCATTGGATGTGTTTGTCTTGAAAAAATTCATTCGCTCTCGCTCTAATATGTTCTTATTTGCTTGTGATACCAAACTCTCAGTGATAAAGCATGATGACTCAGAAGGGAGAATGACGAACACATAATACTCATAATCTCAAATGGTGTGCTTTCGAATAAATCCCCTGTTGATGATGTACAGGCATTGTTTCAAATCCCCAAACACTGGAGATATAAGGAAGTTAATCCCTTGTCAACCCCTTTGAGCCTTGAAGTAGGAGTTTCTTTTCTATATGAAAAACCCTCATATTTAACCCAGGGGCAGGGTAGTGTTCAGTTAACCTGGTTGAGCATTCAAAATTCATCAGGAGCACGCATATAAGGATACAACAATGGTTGAGGAAAAGTCGAGACCGCAATGGTCATTTCTCGCGCAACAAGAGGTCAAATATGACGATACAACAACGATTATCCCTCGTCGACCAAGAAATGAGGCAGTCACAATCTTTCCAACAAATCAAAGACGTCTCAGGATCATACGACTTGCTCAAAAAAAAAATATAATAAAAAGAACGAATAAAAAAAAAAAAAAGAGAAAAGAAAGCCCGCTAAGTCAATAACTTGAAAAAAAATGACTAAGGCAAAAGTTAGGGCATCCCGCTGGACTTCAAACTCAGAATTCAAAAGAATTTGTCCAGGCAAAAGTTAGGGAAACAAAAAAGATCCTCAACAAAAGGGGCAAATTCGTGTGTCTATAAATTCAAGATCGTGTGATCAGACACCAAGAATATAAGGTAAGTGACTGCCATGTCCAAACACCACATCAACTCCTCAATCGTACGTCTCAAGCTCTTCTTGAAGGATGAATGCTCGCGTCAAGTTAACTGAACTTAGGTTGGAGAACATCACGAAGGGGGTTGGCACCAATAAATTTTGAGCCTATATATCTTTTTTTTCTAAAACCATTAACCTGGCCACGTTACAACCCTCAAAAGCCCTAATTGAAGCAGGGTTAATTCGAAAGCATACTATAACGAGAAAACGGTAAACCGACTCCTAGGAGTTTTGCTAAAACATTTGAGTTGGTATCACGCCACTTTTCACAAAAATCGATGTTTTGACATCCTTTCAAAAAAAATATATTTCAAGACAAACATGAACTTTGCATTAGATTTATATTTCTCATACTAAACATTCTTTGCATATGAACAAGTACTTGACACCAGGAAAACTTCCATCATAAGCTGCAGATGAAAAGTTTAACCCTCTCAAGGGACAAGTTGTCTTCGGAACTCCGTTGAGTTCGAGCATGAACATCTCAAATTATAATCACCCTCAGGGTCACAAAAACGGTTGAAATACCCCATGGACTAAGCGTTCAGATATTCGGGGCAATCAAGCCAAGATTCAAAGGATCTCTCAAAACTGCTGAAATTACCAGGAGCCTTCACCCAAGCACAACTAGAATTACCTCCAACCCTGATCAACCAGAGGCATGATTCCTAAGTTCATGATACAGGGGCATGTTGCTTATGATAGCACGAATATCAGAAAGTCCCCCGATAGATAAAGCTGCATAGACGTCTCGTACGCCCGACTCAGTCAGTCAAAAGCTTGTATATACAAGGGGCATGACATATCTCATTCATCAGGGGCAATCAAGTCAAGATTCCGAGAATCTCTCAAAGACGCAAAAATAATCAGGGGCATGTATTCAAGTAAATCTTAGTCTATTTCCAATCAACATGGGGCATTGTCCTGGGCCAATGATTACGAGGGGCATGACGCCCATAGTGCATATCTCATAAAGTCCTCGCGGGGCGAATCTTTCCGAAGTCCCTACTAACTGGGGCAAATCTATGCGAGTCCAGTTTGACAGCTTGATCAATACTCAGTAGGGTGTCCTAAATCGAATGGTAGTTACTACAACCATGGGGGCAATTTTCAAGACACCCATGTTTCCCCACAGAGTCGGGTTCACAAGATCATATCCCCACAGAGTAATCCTCAAAGAAGATATCTTTGAACATACTCGTCCCGACAAAGACATGGCTCCCCACTAGAGTTTACATCTTCAACACCACCGGTTATCCGACACGTTGCTCTTCTCCAACATGGCTTACTAATATCTTTATCTCCAGTCAGGGTACATCAAGTTACTGGTTATCCCCAAGCAAGAATCATAAATTCCCAGCTGAGCATCTTCAAAACAAGATCAGACATCAAAACCACAAAGGCATAGAGATTTATTTTCTCAAATAAAGACAACATAAATTATATTCACATATCATATGGCATAAACATATTCATACATTGCATACATTACCTCATAATGAATTCATCCATAACATACAAAGTTTCTCTTTTATTCTGAGGGACTCATTACATAATACATGCATCATGACATTGCATAACTATACCTATTGCAGGATACAGGCACAGACAAATGAACGAAATCTCCAACTTTCAAAGATCTAATTCAGTTACTACGAACGGTACTGACACAGTCAACACTCAAAGATCTAATTCATTTACCACGAACGGTAATGACACGATCATTTTCAAAGATCTAATTCAGTTACTACAAACGGTACTGACACGGTCAACTCCCAGAGATCTAATTCTATCATCACGAACGGTGTAGACACGATCACTGACCTTCCCAGTCTAATTCAGTTACTACGAACGGTACTGACACGACAAGAGAATCTAATTCTATCATCACGAACGATGTAGACACGATTATCTCTCTAAGATCTAATTCGGTTACTACGAACGGTGCTGACACGATCGACCTTTAAAGAGATCTAATTCCATCATCACGAACAATGTGGATACGATCAATTATTTCCTAAGTCTAATTCAGTTACTACGAACGGTGCTGACACGACCAACTCTCAAAGATCTAATTCATCTACTACGAACGGTAATGACACGATCAACATTCAAATACTCCTCAACACAGGGGATCAGTCTAACACACGACTTATCCTCCAACCTAACGCACAACTCATTCCTTCAACCTAACGCACGACTCATTTCTTCAACCTAACGCACGGTTTTCCAGACATCTGCTGATGCAAGCTAGACCCAGTCTAACGTACGACTCAACCTAGGTCTTTTCCTCAGAAACAGTCTAACGTACGACACAAGTACATCAAGTCAGATGGCATCTTCAAGCCCATCTCCATCATACATCTTCTCCAAACACCTGGATGGCATCTTCAAGCCCATCTCCGACAAAAGTCCCTACTTCAGCTAGGGCAAATTTCTTGGTATTCTAGTGTTCAATCATCTTCCACCTTCAGATACCGACTGGCATACAAACCACTCTACATCTTCAGGTTTAAGATAATTGAACAGGGGCAGCTGTCATACCCCAAAATTTGCCCACCTTTTCAAAAAAAGAAAAAAATTCGAAGTTATTTTCAAAATTGGATTTTTATAAAATCTTGGATTCATTTACATCGACATCCTGAATTTTATAAATATAATAGTTTACTCTTAAATTGTTATATTTTAATAAATAGCAAAATGCTGGCTGACACTTCATAAACCTTCAATTGGCTTTTTTATTTCAACAAATAAATAGCACAATTGGTAAGGAAGTAAGGTTTGCAAGTACAGGGTCCTGGGTTCAAATCCCATTTTTGACAGTTTTCCTTTTTGTTTTGTTTCTAACCTTAATTTTAATTTTATTTCCATTTATTACCAAAAATCACAAAAATAAGTTTTTTTTTTTTTTTTTTTTTTTTTTTAATTTTCGTATTAATTAAAGATTCTTTTTTTTAAATAATCAATTTTTCATTTTTTATGAACTTTTTAGTAAAAATCAATAAAAATTCTAAAATATTCAAAAAAAATCCAAAAGGATAAGTTTTGATCTTGATCTGTTATTTACAGCATTTTTTTTAATACAAAATCAATCTGAGTTAATATTTCAATTAGGCTTATTTTGTTTTCCTTTTTCATTCTAGCCTAATTCTTCAATATAAATATGAAACTAACAAATCCTATTTTCCACAGCATTCACGGTACAACAATTTCACCAACCCTATTTTCTAAACTCATGTACAATTCCAGTCACAGAAAACTCTCAATTTCTAACCCTTATTTTCTTTACCGTACAGTCACCTCACTAACAATTCCCACACTTTTTCTTTACCACTAACCTCATGTAAAAGAACCTGCAAATTTTAATCACACCATATTAACCTTAACAAACTCGACAACATAAACCATTGCTATCATTCACATGCTTTCAATATCATCAAAATTTTAACCTCCGTAAATTCTCTTTCAAGCATACAACTTCAATACACCCAGAAAACCATACACACAGCAAACTCAAAGAACAACAACAACAACTTCACATAGCCAAACAACATCAACAAATTCAAAACATTCGAAGATGTTGTTAAACATGTAGATCCTTTTGCACTTTTTTTGTTGTTGTTTACATTGTGTTGCAGGTTGTCGTTAAAAAAAACTGGAGATCGAGAAAGAAAGGAAACCGAGCTAGGCTTTGTGTTCTCCGATTCGCTCCAACACACCACCAACTGCCGCCGCGACGACGTCACCAACCCACCATCAGGCAACAAGCATCGATCGAATCGCAACCTACGAGGCCCCATCCTGCCACGACCGCGAGATCCTCTCTCCGACGAATGGATCCGACAGCCTCCGCATCAATCTCCGATGACGCAACCCTCAGCGCCGCCGCGGTGCCCCATCACACATCCATCACCGACCTCCACACAACGCCGCCGCGAAGCTCCCTCCGATCCACCGCCGGTAACGTTTCTTTCTCGATTTTCACGACTTGTTTTTTTTTTTAAGATTGTAAGCACTTATTAAATATATGGTGTGGTCTGAATGTTTGATTATGGAAATTTTTGCTGTGAAAGAGATGAAATAGAAAGAAGAAGAAAACCGTGAAAAGAAAAAGGAGATCTGCTACTTGACTTGTGTTCTAGTTTATTTGTTTTATTATTCTAACTTTCTATGCCACGTGTCAATTAGTTATAGGTTATTATGTCACATTTGAAAAGTCAAAATAAATGGCTATTCTTGTTTTTTTTTCTTTTACGTTTTCTATTTTTTTTTTTTATTATTATTATTATTTTTTTATTTTCATCATGGTGTTTTATGTTAGATATAATATATGCTTAGATTTGTCTCACGTCAAATATTTTGGTAAAGTATAAACAAATGGATCTTGGAAAAATGGAAGGTAATATCATGCAACATATAATAAAATGCCAAAAAACATTAGAGTCAGGTTTTAGATTAGATTTTTATTTTTATTATCTTTTTTTAAAAAAAAAACATTTTATTTTAGATTTATAATTAGGTTTTATTACTCATATTAAAAAATATCAAAAATATCTTAGTTTGTTCTTTTTTTAAATTTTTTTTTATATATCTTTTGTTATTTTCATTTAATATTTCTCCATCATTTTTTCATGCTCATTTATATATTCGTACTAACATTTTCATTTTTTGCGAGGTACTACACTTGAGACCTTCATATGGTTTTCATGGACGTTTATAATTTATTTAATTTTGCACATTTAATCGCTTATTTTCATTTCGGTTATTGTAATAATTTTTCTCCCCATTTGCTTCAACTTGTAATCCCCCGTCCCGAAGCCATGTAATAGCGTAGGACTTTACATTCTGCTCTTTAATTTTCTGTACAAATATTAACTGTTAGATGTATGTTAATAGGATTGTATGGCAAGACTAATCAACTAAACGCTAGCTAACTTAAATCAAGATAAACTATAAATCGAATCCAACACACTTGCACTCACTCACCCTTAGGGTACGCCCCCCTTTGGTTGCCTTCGATTATAAGGTCGTGTCCCTCGAAATGTAGAAGTACCCATTAGCAAAGGTCCCTCGATATAAAATCGTCACTAAGTCCCTCGATGACCCTCGATTGTTGCCTACGAAAAAGTGACGATCGTCCCTTCGAATTTGCTAAAGGTACCTCTACTTGTTGCCTTCAAACGACCTCGATGACCCTTCGATGACCCGCACGTCCAATAAAACAAGGACTACCTACTTCTATATAGTATGGATAGTCCTGGGAACTTTAAAAATTACAGAAAAAGACCAATCAATTAGGGTAGTGCTCTTAAACTGCCTAGCTCAATAAAAATATCTTTTCAATACTATTTCAAAAAAACTAAGGCTACGCATTTACGCTAAAGTCCTTATGCTCCTTTCAAAACAAACAAACAAACATGAGCTAAGCAAGTTAAGAGCCCGTAGATAACTACGGATGAAAAGGGTGCTTGCACCTTCCCTTTTCATAACTTACCCCCCGAGCCCGTTTTCTTTCAAAAAAAGGTCTTTTTCTGTACTTTTTACCTTTCCTAACATTGGACAAAATAAAAGTCGGTGGCGACTCATGCTCACCGCAACATTGTTGCATATAATAATAAAAGTCAGTTCACCGAGTTACACTCTGCAATAATGATAATCATATTAAATATATCTCAAGCCTCAACAAGGTGGAAGATTAAAATTTCTTATGTTATGCTAAAATTAAAGATAATGATCCCAAGACTTGAATTTCAGAGTTGGGAGAGGGAAGAAGTGTGAAAGCTCATATAGTTGTGTCTGTTTAAGTGACTAGTGTCTTGTAAAGACACATGGTATTTTGGAAATACTATAAAAAAATATTACACACAATGAAAACATTTGAGAAACCTATCTTATTTTATGAAAATCACTTGAAAATGTTTTTAAGACCTAACTAACTGATTAGGGGAGTGTCTAATTGATTGGGAGGATTTTTCCAGCTGAATAATTGATTAGCCCCCTAATCATCTAAACAATTATTTTCACTTAGTTTAGTCTAAAATTGATTGTGACAGTCTCAATATCTTAATCTTCCATTTATGGCTGGAACAAATGAGTATTGGAGATCAATAATCGATTAGCCAAATCAATTATGACATTCATTTTTTCCATGGATTGTTTCTAAATTATAACTCTATCATTTTTTTTACACCCATAAATTGATCTTTGGTCTCACTTTCTTACTCTCTCATCATTTTCTATAAATCTCTCATTTTATCACATATATTTTGTCATTAGTGCTTTGAGAGTATTCTTGATTCTAAGCGAGGATCTTTGTTTAGAGTGAAGGATATAATTTAAATTTACCCAAGAGTGTATTATCTATTGAGTATGAGCTTCTTCTTTAAGAAGGTATTGTTTAGTTTTGAGTTAAACTAGTAAAATATCTTGTTTGGTTTGGGTGATTGTCATACCCTAATTTTTGACCCCCCTGAGATGGCATATCTTCAGAATTTTTCATCAGGTCAAGACAAGTTCCCAGAGCAGTCACTTCTCCATCTGGTATCCAATCGAGAATGCTCAAAGACAAGAAAGCTCAGGCAAAGGATCAATCAATACAAGGATTAGTCCCTAATACAATCATGAGGCTCAAAGACTTCACTTTTCTCATCTATGATTGATTAGACATCCAGTCATATGAGTACAGGTTTACTCAGGTCACCAGACTAGGGTTTTGAGCCTATCAAGGACTAAAATCAGGGATCACTTTTGGGAAACCCTAAAAAGCCTCAGGGAACCATTCAAAGACATCAATCATCTTCAAATAACTCATATTACAAGATCTACTGGACATCACACTTCAATTCAAAGTCTACAGTCATTATTTTCACATGGTCGACAAATTAGGGTTTTGACCTAATTCACCAAGATAGTTGACTTTTAATCAGGGCATGAATCCAAAACTCAAGACATGATTCAAGAATCTCTACTACCTCAATATAATCCATTTACATCATTCATTTGAGGAAAAGATCTTGTTTCTACACAAAAGCCCAAAAATTCACTTTGTCAGGAAAAAGTCAACTGTGAAGGATCATCATTGACTTTTAAGGTTTTTGGTCAAAAAATGACTTTCAAAGATCAATATCATCAATATATGGATGTCAAAGTCATTTGACCAAAGAAATTCAAAGAAATTCATCAAGGAGCGAAAAGTCGGGAATTAGGGTTTTTGAAGGCATGGTGAGAACTCAAAATTTCACCTACACAACTCAAAAAACTTCCAACATGAAAGTTGTAGATCTTGCAAAATAAAACAACATCTTACAAAGGAACTTTTTTCAAAAGATCAACCATTTATGAAGTTTTGGAAATTTTGAAGTTTAGGTCATAAACACTTAGAAATTTTTCTAAGTGTTTTAACCTAGTTTTCATCCAACTTTGGGCTCATTTTTCACAAATTTCCCAAATGATTCTGAAGAAGACATAAACTAATGATTTGAAGTAGATGTTTAGGGCTTTCCAAATTGTGTTCAACCTTCTCCAAATTCAATTTGAGCTAGGAGTTATGCTTGTTCAAAGTTGGCCTCATGAAGTGAAATTATAGGTCATGTACAATTTGAAACTTTGCAATTTTGTGCATTTTGCTTCACTAAATGATGCTACACGACCTCTAATACATCTGAAGACATGCCATACATTCAAATTCATCATTGCATAAGGATTAGAGAAGATTCCCAAAAACAAAGGCATGTGATTATGTAATGATTGCATTTTTGAATTTATGGCAAATGGTGAATCATCAAGGAATCTTGCTCTAAGCCAATTAGAACTCTCCTCTGAATCAGAAATGTTCCCTAAGATCATGCAAGATCAATGGTTGGGGAAGCTAGCCCGAAAATGCATCATTGCATTTGGGATATTTTCAAACTTTCTTCATGGCTAAGAAACCAAACTCACCTCATTAAGCAAGCTTACTATGATCAATTACTCTGAACCAATTCCCTATAAATAGAGGCCTCATTCTCATTCAGAAAACACACCAAAGCAACTCAATTCCTTGCTTTCTCCTTCTCTTCTCATGCTTATTGTTTTTCAAAGTTCTTTGGCAAGAAGAATCGTTTTCTTCAAACCAGAGCTCATCTTTGGAAAGTAAGCATTCTAACATCTCAAGGGAGGTCATTTGAGGTGATCCAAGCACCTGGATCACTTCTGTAAGTGGAGGAACACCATTGTTGCTCTCACTTTGGAGCATTTGCAGTTGGAGGTCCATGGAGTAATTCAGGAGGTTCTGAGCCAAGCCAATCATCCAGGCACATTCCTCAGGTCATAGTGAAGCTAACCAGATGGCTGCAGCTCATCTGTAACTCAAGAATCAACACCCTCCATGTTCACTTGAAGCTGAAATCGAGGGAGGACCATAGAGCAATTCAGGAGGATTCAAGCTCCAACAAGCATTCAGTTAGCATCATTGAGCCTCAGGGAAGCTATTGAGATCATTCATTCAAGCCCAGGTGCTCTCAATCATCCTCACGACCTCCATTTTCAGAGGTAAGTTCCTGAACCTCACTTCTCTAATTTAAGTACTCTTTGTGAAATAGCTCGATTCTATCTTGTTCAGCATCATCAGAGGATTGAAAACCCTCTATCATCATCCATTTATCTTGCAGTATAGTCATTTAATTTGATTTTGAAATTTTAGGGTTCTTCACGATTTCTGGTAAATTAGTTAGATGTAGTTAATATTAATTCATGTTAGTTACATATTTAGAATCGTGAGTGAATTTAGAGCAAGTTTCATGTTTACATCATTGCAAATGGTTGAGAGTTGAGAGAGTTCAGAAATTTGAATTGATGGAGCTTGAGGTTGAAGACGAAGATGGAGGGTGGCGCCATTTTTCAAATCTCTGAGCAAAGTTTGTTTTATTTTTAATGATAGGCATTCCCTTAACGACTGAACAAACTTGCCCTAGTGGCCTCCCATACGCCCTTAGTATCATCATGCCTCAAGTCTGGGGTTCGAATCCCCCTCGCCCCAGACTTTTTGATTCTTTTATTTTTCAAGGATTTGCAACTTGTTTTGAAACATAACCAAATGAAGGCAAGTCACTATCACCACACGCGCGTTGGCTCAGTGGTGTTTGTTTTGAGTGTGTGGCCTAGAGGGCGTGGGTTCAAACCCTCCAAGGGCCAAAACTATTTTTTTACACACAATTTCTTTCATTTTCTCACAAAACTTCACATATTTATTTAACCTATCAAATTAATTTATTTTCACTTCATTTTTCACACACTTATCATTTAATATACCTATTTTGTGAATAATCAAAAAAATCATAAAAATATTATTTATTTCATATATTTTTTATTAGGTTTAAAATAGTATGTTTTAAGTGTTTTCTTAAATACTTTAAATACATATATTCACTTTGTTTTAACCTAATCATTTTGTAAATAAAGTTTATGATAAAACCCTAATTGTTTAGGTCTTAATTAAGTAAAAATCTTTATTTTTTACTTTGATTAAGTTGACTTTTGTCAATATTCAAAACTGTTTTCAATCTCTAATTAAATGGACGATTAAGGTTTTCAAACAACAAAACCTTGTATCATTCCAAATCATTGTCAAATTGCTTTTACACCAGTACTGTAAAGTACTGGGCCTCTAATAGAGTGTAAGTCCCAAAAACCTTCTCTTCTTAGCTTGTTTTCAAAACTGTATTTTCAAAATCTTCTTTCTGTTTTCAAAACATTCTTCTGGTATTTGAAGGGCATTATTCCCGGTGAAACTCTTCAGATACCTATGTGACCTTTGTCCATCTTCACTTCTTCTGTTTTCAAAAACCATTAACTGTTTATCATAAATATCCAACTGTCATCAACAAAACAACAAAAATATTGTTGAGGCTCTGTACATACTTCTTCAATGGCCTCCACTCCATCCAGGTTAGGCTTTACAAGCTTTCAATTTACAGTCTTTATTTAAATTACTGTCAAATATAAACTGTACATATATTTGTTTAGAACTACGTTTGAGTATAAACCTTAGGACAGTTAAACTATATATATATTATAGGAATATGGCCTAGGATTGAGAATGTCTTCCCGGTGAAGGCTCTTTCCTAATTAGAGATCTGTAGTTCAAACCCCCAAGATGAATTATTCCCGGTGAAACATCTTGGTAAAAACCTTAGAATCCAAATAATAGGACACATCCACCCAAAGAGGAATTATTCCCGGTGAAACCTCTTACCCATTTGCTTAGAGCCAAAATAAGTTCAAAACTACATAGCTTTCTCTTGTGCTATAACAAGGACCCTCGATTAGCCTCCTCTTGGGCTTTGTACAAGGACCCACAGGCTTCTTAAAAGCATTTCCAGCTTCCTCTTGAGCTTGTATACAAGGACCCATCAGGTTTCTTATAAACATAGGAACAGGTCTTTTAGTCACCTTTTAGCCTACCCTGGTGAGTTTCTTCCAATTTAAACCAGACTTTAAACAAGCTAAGTTTGTCTCAATTTTGCATTGAGTACACCTTTTGGAATGAGAGACATGGATAGTCTCTGTCACCCTTATCTTCATCAATCTTCCTTAGCAGAGTCTAGGATCCATGTTTGATCATCCTCAGCATTGAGTCAGCCTTCATCTTGGGCTTTAAACAAGAAGTCTCCACTAGATAATCTTTCTGCCCTTCATTTTTATAAAAACCCCTGGAAAGGGTTAGCCTCCAACATCTGTCTAAAATAAAATCCCTGGAAAGGGTTAGCTTCCACACATTCCTTCATTTTAATAAAATCCCTGGAAAGGGTTAGCCTCCAAAGTCAATTAATAAAAAGTCAAAAAATAAAGATTCATTTCTCTTAGGAGATAATTTCCCCAAAAGAGTCAAAACCCCTGGAAAGGGTCAGCCTCCAAAAACATGATAAAAGTCAGTCTTTTAATGGACAAATTCACCAGCTGAGTCAAAATCCCTGGAAAGGGTTAGCTTCCAAAGAAAAACAGTCTTTTTTAATCTCCAGTAGAGTTAAAACCAACAAAAACAGTTAGCCTCAACCTTGGGCTTCATACAAGGCACCAAACAATAAAACTCCCCTGTCAAGAGTCAGCCTCAACCTTGGGCATTGTACAAGGCAGATAATAGAGTCTCCCCAGTGAGTTCTTCATCATTCAGTAGCCACAACCTTGGGCTTTGTACAAGGCAGATAAACCATACTTTCATGTGTCAAAGATTCCTAACACTTAGGATCTTTCCCCATATAGTCATCCATACTCAATTCATTTATTTAAGAGTCCGCCACAACCTTGGGCTTTGTACAAGGCAGAAAATAATGTTTTTTCATAGCTAGAGTCAGCCACAACCTTGGGCTTTGTACAAGGCACATAAATAGAGTCTCCCTCAGTTGAGTCAGCCTCAATTCTGGGCTTTGTACAGAACACCAAATAAAATCCATCAAATAAACACTCTCCAAATAGAGTCAGCCTCAATTCTGGGCTTTGTACAGAACACTAAAATACCCTGTAATTAATCCTCAGTGGAGTCATCTCCCAGAGTCAATAATATTAATTAATCAATCAAAAAGCCTCAAGCTTGGGCCTCATACAAGCCAGCTAAATTCAAATCTTTTATACAGTAGATAGACATAGCTTATCTCTATAGAGAGATATTTTTACTACTCTACCACATTCAAACAAACAAACATTTCAATTTCAATTCCAATCAAAGTCTCCCATTTAGGACTCTGAAAGACATGCTCTGGCACATCCCCAGACTTGTACACTTTCCCTAATTTGGACGAGCATCTTTCTTTCATTTAAGAGGCATCTGACTGGCATACTTGCACACACACAAGTAAGGTCCCCCTCTTGAATGAAATGAATTCAGTTATTCTGTCACTCTTTCAAAATGTTTGTGGTAGAATAGTACAAATACCTCTCTGTAGAGATGATTTCATGTCTCTTTACTGTAAACAGAGATTTAATTCCAAGCTTCAACCTTGAGCTTCAAGCAAGGCACCAAAAAAACAAGTAATTTCCCTAGTTAGTTCCCCGAACTACATTAAGCTCTGACTTCCACTAGGGATATGTAGGCATGAGGTTCACAAGGAATCTCAGCGAGCTAATAAAATACCAAAAAATAGTCAGTCTGTCTGTCTGTCTGTCTTTTCAAATCAAATCAATTCCTTCTCCTAACACAAAGGAGAAACTTTCCCAATCATTAGCAGCAAACACAATCACAATGACACAGAGAAGGTTCCTGTAGAATACTACAAATATGTAGGGTGTTTAAACACTTCCCTATGTATAACCGACCTCCCGGACTCCAGAATTTCTAGTCTAGGTGAAATCCCCACACTTAGCAAACTCCTAGGGTTTAGTTGAGATCTTTTTTCCCCTTTCCTACTCGTAGGACAAATAAGAAAGTTCGTGTGATATCGTAGGAAGAACTGAAATAAAATTCATCCCACCACGGGCGCATTCTCCTTCCAAATTTCGCGTGAAGGGTTTAGCATGCCGTCCTCCCAAGTGAAACGGGGAGGTAAAAGAAAACGACACCACAGTGATTCTCTTAGGAAGTCTCTGTTTGGTTCTAGAGTTTTACCAAGAAGAAAATCTCTCTTTTGGTTCGTGAAGATTAGTCATTAAAATATCTCATTTTTTCACATATATTTTTTCATTAGTGCTTCGAGAGTATTCTTGAGTCTAAGTGAGGATCTTTGTTTGGAGTGAACAGTATAATTTTAATTTACTCAAGAGTGTATTATCTCTTGATTAAGAGCTTCTTGTTTAAGAATGTATTGTTCAGTTGTGAGTTAAACTAATAAAAGCTCTTGTTTGGTTTGGGGGGTTCTCTTAGGAAGTCTCTGTTTGGTTCGTGAGTTTTACCAAGAAGAAAATATCTCTTTTGGTTCGTAAAAATCAACAATTAAAATATCTCATTTTCTCACATATATTTTTCCATTAGTGCTTCGAGGGTATTCTTGAGTCTAAGAGAGGATCTTTGTTCAGAGTGAAGGGTATAATTTTAATTTACCCAAGAGTGTATTATCTATTGAGTAAGAGCTTCTTGTTTAAGAAGGTATTGTTTGGTTGTGAGCTAAACTAGTAAAAACTCTTGTTTGGTTTGGGGGATTATCTTAGGAAATCTGTGTTTGGTTTGTGAGTTTTACCAAGAAGAAAATCTCTCTTTTGGTTTGTGAAGGTTAGTCATTAAAATATCTCATTTTCTCACATATATTTTTCCATTAGTGCTTCGAGAGTATTCTTGAGCCTAAGTGAGGAATTTTGTTCATAGTGAAGGGTATAATTTTAATTTACCCAAGAGTGTATTATCTTTTGAGTAAGAGCTTATTGTTTAAGAAGATATTGTTTTTTTAGCTAAACTAGTAAAAGCTCTTGTTCGGTTTGGGGGATTCTCTTATGAAGTCTCTGTTTGGTTTGTGAATTTTACCAAGAAGAAAATCTTTCTTTTGGTTTGTGAGGATCAGTCAATAAAATATCTCATTTTTTCACATATATTTTTCCATTAGTGCTTCGAGAGTATTCTTGAGTCTAAGTTAGGATCTTTGTTCTGAGTTAAGGATATAATTGTAATTTACCCAATATTGTATTATCTATTGAGTAAGAGCTTCTTGTTTAAGAAGGTATCGTTTGGTTGCCAGCTAAATCTTCAAAAGCTCTTGTTTGGTTTGGGGGATTGTCTTAGGATGTCTCTATTTAGTTCGTGAGTTTTGCTAAAAAGACAATCTCTCTTTTGGTTCGTGAAGACCAATCATTAATATCTCCACAAGTTCCTGAGTTCAATCCGATTAGAAACTTAGTTTGTCAGAGACCACCTAGGTTAAAATATCAGTACGATTCAAGATTAGCTCGATTAAAATCTTGTTTTGGTTTAAATCAACCAATTCAAAATCTCAGACGGTTTTAGATCAGGTCGTTCAAAATCTCAGTTCGGTTCAAGTTCAGCCAGTTTAAAATTATGTTTTGGTTTGAGATCAGTCTTGTCAAAATATCTATTTGGTTTGGAGGATAATCACTCTAAATTCTGTTCACTATTTGGTTAGAAATTAGCATTTAAACTTAATTTCCTTGTATAAGGGGGTTCATGGGCATATTGTCGCGGGCGAAAAATCGTTTTGTTCCTCTTTTTTGTGGGATGAGACACCTGATGCCTTCTTTGGGCTCGAGTGCTCATAAAAAATGATTTTTCTTTTGTACCGACCAAACTTTTTATTATTTCCAAAGGAGGAAAAGGAAAAAAGCTGCAATAACCTAAAAGTGGGGGGAGAGATCTTGGGTAAGAGGGTTGGTTATACGAAGGGAAGGTATTAGCACCCAACGTATCTATAGTACTCTATAGGTTTCTTTGCTTTGTTTTTCATTCCATGTTATTGAGAGGTTCTGTTGTGAGAAAAGAGGTGGGACCTAAGGTGTTTGTTTGATTATGCTCGCAAAGATCATCGCGATCCTCTGCATACATATCCCTTAGAGGGAATCAGAGCATCTGTAGCTTGGGGTCTACGGGTGCTAAGGTTTGAATGGTTTTTTTTTGTTTTGTTTTGCTCGCCAAGGATCGACCTTGTGCCTACGTATTCTTAAAGGGATGTTGAGAAAGTCAGAGCAATCGTAGTTCCCACTTATGCTAGTGGAAGCAAAGGAAAATAGACAAATGTCGTCTAAATGCTAGATGTATCTAATCTATATCATCACATACATCTGTTTGTTTTTTGTTTGAAAATCTTTTCATTATAAGCCCGGGGCCATGCCACTTAGGGTGCTTAGAATGATAAAGATGTTTTTGTTTAACCAGCCTTGTGGCAAAAGTTTCAATGAAGTCAGCCTTGTGACAAAAACTTTGATTAATCAGCCAGCCTTGTGGCAAAAGTTTCAATGAAGTCAGCCTTGTGACAAAAACTTTGATTAATCATCCAGTACGGTGGTAAAACAGTTTGATTGATTAGCCAGCCTTGTGGCAAAAAGTTTGATTGATTGATTGTTTGTGATGATATATAAGAGATACTCCTAGCATAGAGATGAAAAATGTCTAATCTCCTAGGGTATTTGATTTGGATATTGGGGATGCTTATAAGAAGCCCGTGGGTCCTTGTACAAAGCCCAAGAGGAGGCTATTCGAGGGTCCTTGCATTGTAAGCCCAAGAGGAGGCTATGGGAGGGACAATCCAGGGTCCTTGCATTGTAAGCCCAAGAGGAGGCTATGGGAGGGACACTCGTTTGTACAAAGCCCAAGGGGAGGCGTGGTATAGTTGGTTTGAGCTCTTAGAGCGATTTCACCGGGAAACCATACTCTATGTCCTAACCTAAACTAGTGGAGATTCTTTGCACGAAGCCCAATAGGAGGCTATGGGGAACCTAGTGTTGTACTAAGTTGAATAAGCATATATAACACAATCACAAGTATGAACAAGTACGAACAAACATGAACAAGTACATGAACAAATATGAACAGTTATATATAACAAAGTGTGTGTATATAATGGAGTTTATGAAGGAAATATACCTGTAAGCATGATCCATTTGTATACACGGGGCTCGGGACTCATATTTGGGGAGAGGTCCACTTGAATTTATTCAAAGCTATGTAAACAGGTATTTACAAAGGGGCTTGGGACTTATACCTACATGGAGGCCCATGGTATTTTTGGGAAGATTTAAAGAAACCTTCACTTTTGGTTTGTTATTCAAAGTTAAAAAACACATTGAAATATGTACAAAAATGCGTACAATGAAATACCTAATTTCATGTACTGGAATGGGTATGTACAAAAGGGCTTGGGACTTATACCTACGTGGAGGCCCATGGTATATTTACAAAACATGGTTGACTGTTTTATTTACAGACGCGAGGTTTGAAAAACCGTTTGAAAGTTTGTTTTGAAAGAGTTTTCTGTACAAAGAAAAACTTGTATAAAAGGAAAAAAGGGAGTGGGTCTTATACTCTCTAATATTCGAGAGGCCCCTGTTTTATTTTCATAAAACAGGGTGGATGGTTTTGAAAATGTTTTGAATGATTTGAAAATTGTTTTGAAAAGATTTTGTTTTGAAGAATGTTTTGGAAAACTGTACAAAAAGAAAAGAAATGGGACTTACACTCTCTAATATTCGAGAGGCCCCACTTCGTTTTGAAAATCAATTGATCAATTAAAAAGATTTAATCAAAAAGAAGTGGCTTATCGTTTTTGAAATGAATCGCGATCGCTCGTCTTAAAACGATTTGAATTTGACAAAAGTCAACTTAATTAAGTTAAAACAAGTTTTAATGCTTAATTAAGACCTAAATGATTAGGGTTTGATCACAAAAAATATTTACAAGTGATTAGGTTAAAAATTAAATGAAAAACAATTTTTTAAAGTATTAAAAATACTTAAAAATAAGTCATTTTAAACCTATTTAAAAATGTATCAAATAAATATTTTTTGATGATTTTTTTTGATATTCTTAAAATATATATATTAAATGAATAGTGTTTAAAAAATGAAGCAAAAATGAATTGATTTGGTTAGTTAAATGATTAATTAAAGTTGTGAAGAAAAATGAAAGAAAATAGGTGCTAAAAAATTGGTTTTGTCTCCACAAGGGTTTGAACCCACGCACCCACGCTTGCTAACCAAAACATGGACCAACTGAGCCACGCTTGTGGCTTGTTTATAATACGCTTCCAATGCATTATATTTTAAAACAAATATTTGAATTCTTTGAACGAAAAAACGCGCCAAGAACACAACCCTAACTGAATTTTGAAATTCTTCAAATCTGTGTTGTTTTGATTGATCAAAGGGTCTATCTCACTCGGTTTTGGACAAGGAACATGATGATGACCTTTAATTTCATTTATTTTCACTCTAAAGTCATCAATTTTTCTGGAAATCGTGAAGAACCCTAATTCTGAGATTGATCATGAAATTGTGTATGTGCAAGATAAATAGCAATTGATTGAGGGTTAATGATCCTTATGTGTGCAGAAATGAGATGGTATGTCAATATTTCATTTATGATGCGTGCATGATAGAGTTTGAAGTTCATGAGACTTACCTTTAAAAACGGCCAAAGTGGAGATTGAATTCTTCAGTAGAGGTGTTACAGAAGTTGTTGCTCGATCTGAACAGCTTCAATGATGATTATAGAACATGTCTGGATGCTTGGAGTGGATTAAAAACATCTGGATCATTCCATGGAACCCGATCTGCAGTAGAACCAAGTGTGAATCGAGCCTGATGATTCTGAAGTTTTTGATTGATGATGAGTGTTGGGATAGTTCATATGTGACATATATGAGGTGTTGGAAGTGTTAGTTTGGACAGAAATGATCTTGAATGGATTTTGGCATGATAAGGCTCAATTTTGGTTCATGTGGAAGTGAGGTAGTGATTCTGAGATTTGAGTGTTTTTGGGGTGTGTGGATGGATCAAACACATCACATATGATGTTTAGAAGTTGTTAGAAACATCACTTTGGCCAGAAATTCAAAGGTTTGGAGGTTGAGTTTTCTACCTCTTTGAAAACTATGAAACTTGCAATTCAAGAAAGAAGAGAGAAAACCTATAATTGTGAGGTTTTGGTGTGAATTGAAGAGTGATTTGCACCTCTATTTATAGGCCAAGAGTTCTGAACTCAGACCTTTGCAAGTTGATCAAGAATTGGTGATTTGGCTTAAGAGATAAAAAGGAATCTTTTACATTTAATGCAAAATGGTTAAAGTGACCAAACCATGGTTAAAACTCTAGCTTCTTATCCTCTTCCATTCTGATCTTCTAATCAGAAAATATCTCTCAATTATTGCTTCTATGCATCATTGCTTGAATTATAGGTCATGTAGTCTTGAAACTTAGTGAAAAATGGTGAGAATTCAAGTGAAAAAGTTCACTAATGTCAAAATTCAAAACCATAGCTACACTTCATATTTTTTCATGCTCTTGGACATTTTGGAAAGCTCATATTACACACTTCAAAACCCTAGTTGAAAGTTTCTTCAAGATCCTTAAGGAAGTGGGTGAAAAAGATCCATGAACTTTGAGAAAAATGAAGTTTTAAGTGAAGTTTTCAAAAAGTACCAACTTTGAAGCACCATATCTCTTAAATGGTTGATCTTATGGAAAAAATTTATATGTGTCAAAGTTGTTTATTGGATCAAAATCTACAACTTTCATGTTGGAAGTTTTTTTCAGTTTGTAGGTGAAATTTTGAGTTATTCCTCTCCAAAGTTTGGAAAAAACCATGAAAAACACTTAGAAAATTTTTCTAAGTATGAGAGTCAAACTTTTGACTTTTTGATTCTTGATTAATTTTCTTGATTTTTCTTGATAAAATGACTTCATACTTCATATATTGATGATTTAAAACTTCAAAAGTCATGGTTGACCAAAATTCCCCAAAAGTCAATGGTGATCTTGTACAGTTGACTTTTTCAGACGAATCGCGTTTCTGGAGATTTCAAATGAAACAGGCTATCCTCATCAAATGAATGGTATGAATGGATCACATTGAAGCATTAGAGGATATTGAGCCATGGTTTGAGTTGTGGCACCATGTCCTGATTAAAAAGTCAGTTGTTCAGTGAATTAGGTCAAAAACCCTAATTGTCGACCTGATGAAATTGATGTCTGTGGATCTTGAATTGAAATGTAATTTCCATTGGATGTTGTCATAGGGATTATTTGAGGATGATTGAAACCTTTGATTGACTTCCTGGGGATTTTTAGGGTTTCCCAAATGTGATCCCTGATTTCAGTCCCTGATAGTTCAAAACCCTAATCTGAGGATTTGTCTGATCAATCTTTGTGTAGGAGATGTCTTGAGCTAATGGATTAGGTCAAAATGAGGCACTTGAGGTCTTGATATCATGTCCCAAGCCATTAGGTCAAATTCTGAGCAAAAGTCAGGAGTGTGCTGTCTTCAGTCAAAACCCTAATTCAGTCGATTCAAAGCTGTTGAGCTTGTTGAAATGAAACCTTGAGGACCAAATGTTGATTGTTGATGAAGATGATTCATTTGAGATGAAGGGAGAACAAAACCCTAGTTGACTGTTGCTTGCACTGATGAGTGATTTCTTGATTAAACCCTGCTGAGTCACAAGTAGCAAACACAAGCTATGCAATTTGTTAGAGATGCAAATGATGCATATGCAATGATATGAGGTGGTATCTTAGGTCAAAATTTGGGGTATGACAGATGCCCCTATTTAAGTTTCTTCAACCTGAGACATGAAGATTGAAAATCTTCGTTTTGATAGGGTGGAAGAGACTTAAATATCAGAAGACGCGAATTTTGGACCTAAGATACCAAAATTGCGAATGATGCAAGGATATCTTTACTGAGGGAATATCAAGAACTGACTCCACTGGGGAAAAGAGATCGGGAAGGATGTCTCAATCCGTTTTAGGAAGAGAATCTGTTTTTCCTTCGGGAAAGCAAGTGTATGCTTCACCGGGGAATGATAGCTTTGTAAGAAAAGCTTACCTATCGACATTATCGACTATCAGCATGGGAATAGACTTGTTTATAATGCGAAGGTGAAAGGTGTGAAACCGCATTACCGACTATCAGCATAGTGATAGACTTGACAAGGTAAAAAGAGTTTCAAAGGTTCGGTTAATATTACCGACTATCAGCCTTGTGATAGACATGTTGAATAATATAACCAGAACAAAAGGTTACCGACTACCAGCCTTGTGATAGTGGTTTTGAAGACATGATCAATTATCAGCCAAGTGATAAAATGATCCTGGAGACTTTGTTAGGGGAATTACTGGTTATTCAGCCTTGTGAACAGTAATAAG
Source organism: Vicia villosa (assembly GCF_029867415.1). Lineage (NCBI taxonomy): Eukaryota > Viridiplantae > Streptophyta > Magnoliopsida > Fabales > Fabaceae > Vicia > Vicia villosa. The sequence goes on along the minus strand of NC_081186.1, from coordinate 49,741,203 downwards.
GCCCTGATTGTCAAATGGTCTTCATGATTGATTTCCTTGAGAGGAAAATCTTTTGAAAGAGACATAAACTGCTCAGATGATGAGGCTATTGTTTATGGTCTGTTTTTCCACGACTCTATTTGAGGAATCGGAATTTGAATTTTTGGTAAAGACAAAGTTCTAACCAAGAATGAATTGGAAAGAGACAGTCAAACAAGACTTTGTACCCATGAGGAATGAACTCGAATGGGTATTTTCTCCTTTGTTTTGAGAGGAGAAACTAAAGCAACCTTCTTCCACGAGGAATGATCTCAGTGGGGAACTGGAGAAAGAAAGGATGTTATTTCTGCTTATGGGTGACAACCTACTGGAGAGATGACACGCCCCTACTTGTTTCTTTTTTCTTTTCTTTCTTCTTTTTTCTTTCTCTTCCTTTTTCTTTTCTTTTTTTTTTGGGATAGATATATCCTAAACAAGTGATTTTGAGGCAAACATTGAAAAATGCAAGAATGCATAAATGATGCAAATATGTATGAATGATGAATGTCATGAATGTAGCATGCATGCTGACGATACTGACAGACAGAGGAGTATATACTGGAGAAGGACCGACGTCGCAATACAACCAGATACTTGGCAAATGTTCTTCAACACGGTGTAGATAACACAGGTAATGAATGGTGTTGCATGTTTTAAACTTCTTTGGGGAAGATAAACATCTTTTCTCATTGAGATGGAAGAACCTTTTCACTGGAGATGGAAAATCTTCATCACTGGGGATAAAAGAACTTCTTCAATGGGGATAGAAGAGCTTCTTCACCGGGGATAGAAGAGCTTCTTGTCATAATCTTTGATTCATCCTATGGAGATAGTTGTTGATGTTCCTTCTGTTGTTCACAACTCAAAGGAAAATTTCGCTTTTATTTTGAAAAAGAAAAGTGAAGTAAATTCATTTAAAACTTATTTTTTTTCTTTTTCAAAAGTGAATAACACAATTAAAGCGTCATTTTGCAAGCTAAAAGAAATTAGAGATTGCAAACAAATGGGCACAAGGCTCAAATTTATTTAATAGGATGGAAATCAGCTAAAGGCGTGATTCCATGGAGTATTTACAAAAGTTGGAAATGGTAATTATGCGGAAAAGGCTACATTGAAAGCAATAACCACTATTCCCCCTAACAACTTTGAGTTACAACTGTGCTTGTCGCTTCAGATTGGCGATGATTTGATTGAAGATCCTTTGATGAAGTACAGACTCCTCAGGTGACGAAGTACGGACTGATGCAGTTACTTTGTCATTAATCCCTAATTTTTGCCTAGATTGCCCTTTCAGGTTTTTCAATCTACCAGGATGAATTTTTTCTGTTTATTGTCTCTAATTTTTGCCTGGACCGCCCTTTCGGGTTTTCAATCCACCGAGACGCTCATTTTTGCCTAAGTCGCCCTTTGCGGGTTTTCAACTTACCGAGCTGTTCTTTTGTATTTTTAGACAAAGTATTTCTTGACTGCATCAGCATTCACAGGATGTGGGAGTTCATCACCATCCATGGTTACAAGAGTCATGGCGCCGCCAGAAAATGTTCTTTTGACGACATACGGGCCTTCGTAATTAGGAGACCATTTGCCCCTAGAATCTGGTTGAAAAGACAAGATCTTTTTAAGCATGAGGTCGCCTTCTTGAAATTCACGAGGTTGAACCTTTTTGTTGAAGGCGTGTTTCATCCTTGCTTGGTATAACTCTCCATGGCATAGAGCAGTCATACGTTTTTCTTCGATTAAGTTCAACTGATCGTATCTGCTTTGACACCATTCAGCCTCTGATAACTTAGTCTCCATGAGGACTCTCATTGATGGTATTTCAACTTCTACGGGGAGCACAGCTTCCATGCCGTATACTAGAGAAAAGGGAGTTGCCCCTGTCAAAGTACGCACTGAAGTACGGTACCCATGTAAAGCAAATGGCAGCATTTCATGCTAGTCTTTGTAAGTGACGACCATTTTCTGGACGATCTTCTTAATGTTCTTGTTGGCGGCTTCGACAGCGCCGTTCATTTTTGGTCTGTAAGGAGAAGAGTTATGATGCTCAATCTTGAATTCCTCACATAATTCTTTCATCATTTTGTTATTCAAGTTTGAACCATTGTCAGTAATGATCTTGCTGGGAACACCATATCGGCAAATGATGTTATTCTTGATAAACCTCACAACCACTTGTCTTGTAACATTGGCGTAAGATGCTGCTTCGACCCATTTGGTGAAGTAATCAATTGCCACCAAGATGAAACGATGACCGTTTGAAGCTTTCGGTTCGATCATTCCAATCATGTCGATACCCCACATGGAGAAAGGCCATGGAGATGAGAGAACGTTGAGTAGAGTCGGTGGCACATGGATCTTATCTGCGTAGATCTGGCACTTGTGACATCTCTTCACGTGTTTATAACAATCAGATTCCATTGTCAACCAATAGTAACCCGCTCTTAAGATCTTTTTGGACATCGCATGCCCATTTGAATGAGTTCCAAAGGACCCTTCATGCACTTCATGCATTAACATGTCTGCTTCGTGTCTATCCACGCATCTGAGCAAAACCATGTCGAAGTTTCTTTTGTATAGCACATCTCCGTTCAGGAAGAAACTGCCAGAAAGTCTCCTTAGAGTTTTCTTATCTTTGTTTGATGCCCCAAGCGGGTACTCTTGAGTTTGAAGGAAGCGCTTGATGTCGTGGAACCACGGTTTATCATCGATGACTACTTCAGTTGCAAACACATAGGCGGGCCTTTCAAGGCGCGTGATTCTGACTTTAGGCACATCATTCCAGTGACTGACTTTGAACATGGAAGATAGAGTAGCCAAGGCGTCTGCCATTCGATTCTGATCTCGAGGTATATGATGCAATTCAACCTTGTTGAAGAAAGTCAATAGACGTCTTGCATAATCTCTGTAAGGAATCAAGCCAGGGTGGTAAGTTTCCCACTTGTCTTTGATTTGGTTGATCACGAGGGCTGAATCTCCATATATGTCTAGGATCTTGATCCTTAAGTCAATGGCTTCTTCGAGACCCATGATACAAGCTTCATATTCTGCGATGTTGTTGGTGCAATCAAATAGCAATCTGGCGGAGAATGGGATATGAGTACCCTTGGGAGTGATGATGATTGCCCCAATTCCATTGCCAAAAGCGTTTACTGCTCCATCAAAAATTAGGCCCCATCTTGATCCAGGCTCAGGACCTTCTTCTGGTAACGGTTCGTCACAATCTTTCATTTTCAAGTACAAGACATCTTCATCAGGAAAGTCAAACTTGAGAGATTGATATTCATTAATTGGTTGATGCGCCAAGTGATCGGCGAGAATGCTTCCTTTGACCGCTTTTTGAGCATGGTATTCGATGTCATATTCGGATAACAGCATTTGCCATCGGGCAATCCTTCCTGTTAAGGCAGGCTTTTCAAAGACATACTTGATCGGATCCATTTTGGAGATTAACCAAGTAGTATTGTTGATCATGTATTGGCGGAGACGTTTTGAAGCCCAAGCCAAAGCACAACATGTTTTTTCGAGCATGGAGTAACGAGACTCACAGTCTGTGAATTTCTTACTCAAGTAATAGATGGCATGCTCCTTCTTACCGGTTTCATCTTGCTGTCCAAGCATACAACCCATGGATTCTTCCAACACAGTAAGGTACATGATTAATGGTCTTCCTTCAACTGGAGGAATCAATATTTGTGGTTCTAACAGGTATTCCTTGATACTGTCGAACGCTTTCTGGCAATCTTCAGTCCATACAACCCCTTGATCTTTGCGGAGAAGCTTGAAAATCGGCCCACAAGTAGCAGTCATTTGAGAGATGAATCTGGAGATATAGTTCAATCGTCCGAGAAATCCTCTTACTTGCTTTTCAGTTTTTGGTGCAGGCATCTCTTGAATAGCTCTGACTTTGTCGGGATCTACTTCAATACCTCTTTGGCTGACAATGAAACCCAAGAGTTTTCCAGATCTAACCCCAAAAGTACATTTGTTAGGATTCAAGCGAAGCTGATATTTCCTTAGTCGTTGAAACAACTTCAAAAGGTATTCAATATGTTCTTCTTCTGTGCTGGACTTGGCTATCATGTCGTCCACATAAACTTCAATTTCTTTATGCATCATGTCATGAAAGAGAGTAGTCATTGCCCTTTGGTAAGTTGCGCCTGCATTCTTTAATCCAAACGGCATCACTTTGTAGCAAAAAGTACCCCATGGGGTGATGAAAGATGTCTTCTCCATGTCTTCAGGAGCCATCTTGATCTGATTATAACCGGAGAACCCGTCCATGAAGGAAAAGACGTTGAACTTAGCGGTGTTATCAACCAGCATGTCAATATGTGGTAATGGAAAGTCATCTTTTGGACTGGCCTTGTTCAAGTCACGGTAGTCAACACACATTCTGACTTTGCCATCTTTCTTCGGAACTGGCACTATATTAGCCAACCATTGAGGATACTCTGAGGTGACAAGAAAACCTGCATCGAGTTGTTTTTGAACTTCCACTTTAATCTTGTTAGCCATATCAGGGTGAGTCCTTCGCAATTTCTGCTTAACCGGCGGACATTCTGGCTTTAATGGCAAGTAATGCTGAACAATATTGGTATCCAACCCAGGCATGTCTTGGTAGGACCAGGCAAACACGTCAACATATTCTTTGAGAAGGTCTGTCAACTTACTCTTGACATCAGCATCAAGCAGCGATCCAATGGTCACTTCTTTTTTGTCTTCTTCAGAACCCAAGTTGATCTTTTCTAAAGGCTCTTTGTGAGGCAGAATGGCTCTTTCCTCGTGCTTAAGTAATCGAGAGATCTCGTCCGGGATCTCCTCTTCTTCCTCTTCTTCGGCTTCGAACACAGGAAACTCAAAGTTGGGAGAGGGCATAGGGTTATTGCATTCAATGGGTTTATCAATAGTAAATCTGCACATATGATTTATATTTATTTCAGAAAATTTATGAATGCAGGAGTGTATGCAGATTTTTTTTGAAAAAGTTTTTTTTTTTTTTTTTTTTGGTTTTTTAGGATTACCATTTCCAGAAAAAGCAAAAATAAAACATATAATGTAGGGAATTTAAAATGACACTTTATTTATGATTCATTTTTGAAACAAAGCCCTAAACACAAACTCATTTGTCTTGGGCAGGACAAAGAGGGAAACTTTTAAAACAAAGCCCTATACACAAAGTTATTTGGGCGGAACATTTAAAAGCAAAGCCCTATAAAACATCTCTCTGCTTTGGGCAAGGCAGGAGGTCAAAATAACAGCGAGGTGATTACTTTGAGCGGCGAACAACATTCGGAACGTCGACAGCCCTCCAGTAGCAACGAACTCCTCTGTGTATTATGTATTCAGGAAAATTCTCCTCAGAATTATCTTCAGTATTGACATTGACCGCTGGTCGAGCAGGATTTGAAGGTCCTGGTTTGTCAACCTTGTTCTTTGTAGAGTTGAAACGGTCTCCTTCTACTTCTTGAAGAGCATAAGACGAGTCACAATCTTCAGAATTTTCAGGATGTATTTCCCAGTCTTCTGGATGAAGAGACTCATTGTCAGCGACACTTTCTGAGTCAGCTGCGGGATCATCTTCCCCTTCATCTTCAAAAATGGCATTTATGTGATAATAACCACCTTCAGGATTATGAACCTTGGCAGATGCATTAAATCCGAAATCTTCAGTAATTTCAGGCTGCTGAGAAAATTGACAGGGCTGATAAACCTTTTCTGGTTGACTATCATATTCACAGGAATCTCCCCATCCAGTTGGTTGGATATCCTCAATCGCAATCTTGTAACTTTCAGGTGCAGTATATTTCACCATATAATCAAATTTTCCACTTGGTTGTCCCAAGGTGTCCCAAACCTCTGCAGGAATAGGTGGAATTTCTTTAGCACTTGTTTTCTCTGAAGGAGGATATGGTTCTTCCTGAGATATGTATCCCGAGTCATTGAGATAACATTTCCATTCTTCTTCAGGATCAGGTAGACCTTCTTCAATGCATTCTTCGATAAGGACATTAACCTCTTGAGGAATTGGGTTAAGGAATCCTCCACTAATGAATGTTTCTTTGATCGGTCGAAGGGTTTCATCCTTCTTGGTGCAGTTTGAGAATGTTGGTGAACATCCGACTCCCGCTCTGGTTTCATTCTTGGTCGGGATCACAACTTGCCCCCAGCCAGTGGCAGTTCCATCTTTCACTACTTTCACTGCCTCTTTGTAAGAAGAGATTGATGCTTTCTTCTTGGAAGATTCGTCTTCTAAAGAGAGACCTTGGAACTGAGTTCCTTCCACATCATCAGCACCAATGAAAGAGAAATTGGATAAATGGCTCACCATCAAGGCTTGTTCTCCACTTATTGTTACCAATTTTCCATTTGTTACAAATTTTAACTTTTGGTGGAGCGTAGAAGTTACTGCCCCTGCTTCATGGATCCATGGTCATCCTAACAGACAGCTATAAGCAGCTTGAATGTCCATGACCTGGAAAGTTATTTGAAATGTGTGTGGACCAATTGTCATGGGAAGGTTGACTTCACCGATAACAGATTTTCGCGATCCATCAAATGCTTTGACAACTACACCACTGAATTTCATAGGCATTCCTTGGTAAGACAAGCGAGCAAGAGTCGTCTTTGGCATCACATTCAAGGAAGATCCGGTGTCTACCAACACATTGGACAAAGAGTCTGACTGACAGTTCATAGAAATGTGCAAAGCAAGATTGTGATTTTTACCCTCCTCGGGGAGTTCTTCATCACAGAAGCTTAAATTGTTACAAGCTGTTATGTTGGCTATTATCCCATCAAAGTGATCAACAGTCACATCATGATCTACAAAAGCCTGATCCAAAACTCTCATCAGGGCTTCCCTGTGGGCTTCTGAGTTCAACAGCAATGAAAGTATTGAGATTTTTGAAGGAGTCTGCATAAGCTGATCCACAATCTTGTATTCACTTCTTTTGATAAGCTTCAAAATTTCATCAAAATCTGGATTGACATTGGTTCCACTGGATTGACCAATATCAGTGTTTGTATTACTGACAGGAGTTTCCTCAGGATTCCCCACTGGTGTATTAACAGGATTTTGCCCAGTTACAGGAGTACTAGGCTGCTTTGAAGGTAGTGGAGTATACACACGTCCACTTCTTGTTACTCGACTCACATCAGCGATGTTTTCGACAGATGAGAGAGTTGGTAAAGGAACTTCTTGTCCATCCTTTATCATTGTTGCATTGTAGTTGTATGGAACTGCCTTGTCAGAGTCATAAGGAACAGGTCCAGGTAGACAAATGATCAAAGGAGCAATAGGAACCTTCGGCTTGTTGTAAGTAACTTCCATGCGCTCAGGCATGTTGAAATGAGGAACGATGACGTTAACTGTAGGCATTTCCGAGTTGATATCTGAGACTAAAAGCTCATGCGGATAACATCCTATCATGTTAACTTCATTTTCATCCCTATTTCTGTAGATCTCAATAGTACCATTATCTAGCAAAACTTGGAGATCTCTTCTCACAATTGAACACCCGTGAGGATCCACACAACATATTCTACAGGAACCATAGTGATGCTGGCGAAAATTCGGCCCTCGACAAAGAGTAGCGTGCATTTGTACCAAATCTGCTCTTGAGAAGTTGATATTATAGACTCGGTATTGGCCAGGACATCCATACACCATGTTTACAACATGCCCTCCATGATTGGGCAGCGGATTTGCTTGCACATTAGGATTCAAATTTCTGAAAGAGAGGAGATTAGATCTAACCAACCTCTGAACTTCGTATTTCAAAGCTATGCAATGCTCAAGATCATGGCCAGGTGCTCCTTGATGATAAGGGCATGAGACCTCTGCTTTGTACCACCATGGGAGTCTCTCAGGTACTGGTGGTGGTGCTTTATTTTGGATAAGGCCTCTTTCAATTAGTGAAGGGTACAATTCTGTGTAGGTCATCGGAATCGGATCAAACTGTGGAGCTCTTTGTACACGATTCTGATTATTGTTAAACTGCTGAGCCTGTGGTCGAGGCTGTTGTTGAAATTGCGGGGTAAATCCCGGATTCGGTGATGTATTAACGACTGGCGTAATAGCAGCTACCTGTCGTTGACGATTGACATTTCCTCTTGGCCTCCCTTGGGATACCATGTCAACACTTTGTTCCTTCTTCTTTTGGAAACCACTTCCGAATTTTTTGGTTCCGCTTGAAGATCCACCTTCTTTAGTTAGACGTCCGGTTCGAACTCCTTCTTCTAAACGCATACCCATGTTTACCATTTCGGTGAAATCACTTGGAGCACTAGCAATCATGCGTTCATAATAAAACGGACTGAGAGTATTCAAAAAGATCTTTGTCATCTCTTTCTCTTTTAACGGTGGATTAATCTGAGCAGCAGTTTCTCTCCATCGTTGGGCATACTCTTTGAAAGCTTCATGGTCTTTCTGAGCCATAGATCGGAGCTGATCTCTGTCCGGAGCCATATCCGAGTTATACTTGTATTGTCGGACAAAGGCCTCACCTAGGTCATTGAATGTTCGAATATTGGTGCTATCCAAGCCTGTGTACCACTTCAGCGCGGCACCAGTCAAACTGTCTTGAAAGTAATGGATAAGCAACTGATGATTATCTGCATAAGTAGACATCTTTCTGGCATACATCACAAGATGACTTTGTGGACAAGAACTTCCTTTGTACTTTTCAAAGTCAGGGACCTTGAATTTAGCAGGTATTTGTACACTGGGAACCAAACATAGCTCCTGGGCATTCTTTCCACACAAATCTTTTCCACGGATAGCTTTAACTTCCAACTGCATCTTGTTAAACTGCTCTTGGAGATCTCCCACAAGATTACGCTGATTTGTGCTATCACCTTGATCATGATAAATCTCATTGTCTCCATAAGGAACAGTGTGAACTGTAGGAGTCGGAACCGTCATAGTGGGTTGAGAAAGTGCCATAGTGATTTGGGAAAAAGCTACCCCTGAATGTGGAATAAACGCCGAACCCTGTGCAGCAGGTGCTTCTGTTGTAGCTGTTTGAACCCCAGAGACATTATGGCGGAAACCTGTACCGAAGCTGAAAGGCGGGCCCCAACCTTCTGGCATGGAGAAAGATGGAATGCCGAATGCAACCGTAGAAACCGGAGTAGTGACTTCAGATGTTACCGTCGCTTGGCTGTTGGGTGGCGGCGGCTGATTCTGTGCGGCCATTAAGGAGTCAACCAGAGTAGTGAGACTTTCCAACTTTTTTTGAAGGGTGGTCACTGTACCACGGAGCTCAATATTCTCTTGTTCAGAGTGTTCCATTACTCTTCTTCTGCTTGAACGAGTATTGTATCTGTGATCTGATTGCGAGCGCGGTCGAGAAACTTTGAGACGCGACAGCTTGACGATCTAATGGAGAAAGATCCAAAAGATGAGACTCTATACAACAGACTCGATATGCAGAATGATGTATGCAAAAAGAAATTTATGATTTTTCCAAATATTTTAAAGATTATTTCCTTGCAAACATTTGAACACAAACAAATCTTTTATTCATTCATTTTTTATTGCAATAATGGGAAATGTTACAACATTGGAGCATAGCTCCTTACAAAAGCAAATGATAAATAAAAGAGCTAAACAAATCCTAAGCATCTTCATCAGACGAAGAACCAAATGCATTGTGCAGCTTGAGCTTCATGATTTCTTTCCCATAGTGAGCTTTCAATTCGGCCTTTTCAGCTCTCAGCTTGTTAACAACATTCTTCCAATCATCAGGAGTCGGAGCATTGCTTGTCGAGCCTTCCAGATTTCTTTTGCTTTCTTTGATGTATCTCTTGATTGCAGCGTCTTTCTGGCGAATCTTCTCATCTTTACTCACGAGCCATCCATCTTGACAGTAGAGAGTTTCTTCGTGATCTTTCACTCTTTTCTTCAACTTTCTATTTTCCACCTCAGTGCTACGAAACTTTTCTTCCCAAGCATCTTTTTCTGTCCTCATCTTAGCCAAAGTGCGTTGGTATTCCTCCATAGCTGGAATGTTGGGTCGTTGAGACACTGCAGGAAACATGGGTTTTTCATAAGCATAAGGCATTTGGAACTCCTTGGCTCTTTTCTTTACCCAGCAGGTGTAGGCGTCCATGGCAATGCAATTTCTTTCCTCACCTTTTTCTTTCCATCGGACGTCGTACCAAGCTCTCATCATTCTTGCTTTCAACTTTTTAGGATTATCCCCTTCTCGGTAAAAGTATCCTTCCACTGAGGGACCAGCAGGTTTAACTGAATTTGCATACCCGAGTTGTCGTCGGGCCAGGACCGGATTGTAGTTAATTCCTCCTTGTGTACCAATGAGGGGTACGTTGGCGAACTCTCCACAACTTTCAATGGTTTCTGTACCACAGCGAGCCAAGGTATACCAACGAATATCATTATTAGTAAGAGACATAAGTCTTCGAGGCCAACGCAAACCTTCTCGGTTTTCTGTGAAAATAGGAGACTCAGGTAAGTGTGAAACAATCCATTTGAACAACAAAGGTGCACAACATACAATGATTCCACCGCCTTGGCGATTCCTATGATGAACAGAGAAATACATGTCACCAAGCAAAGTCGGAACAGGATTTCCAATCAGAAAGATCTTTATGGCATTGATATCAACAAAGTTGTCGACATTGGGAAACAGAACCAACCCATAGATGAGCAAGGCTAGTAAAGCTTCAAAGGCTATCATGCTACCAGTTTCGATGAAATCAAAGGCTTTCTTTATCAGGAAGTGTGAGGTTAAACCCGGGAGGTTTCCTTTGGTAGTCCAATTACTCTCTACTTCAGACTTTTTCAAATGGGTACTTGCTGCAATGACGTGTGACTTAGGAATGGCTTCCAAACCATTGAAAGGTATTTTGTCAGACACAGGAATACCTAAAAGATTGGCATATTCCTCCAAGGTCGGTACCAACTGGTAGTCTGGAAAGGTGAAACACCGGTAGACGGGATCATAGAACCAGAGTTTTGAGAAGTCCTTCATCAACATGAGTGTTCAGAATAGGCAAAAGCTTTCCATAACTTTTCCTAAAATTAGAAGGATCTTGTACAGAAGATGCTAACTCTATCAGTCTTTCTACATCAGGCGCTTTGAAACCGTACTTTTTGGTATACCTTTTTTCCATAACTTAATCCTATAATGTTTGCAAAGAAAATTCTCTAAATTTTTTTTGGAAAAATCATGTTTTTTTTTATGGAAAAAGATGGGTTTTCTAATGAATGTATGCATGCATGGATGCATGGATGCCACATATTCAAACATGGTAAAGCAAACATGGTAGCTCAAACATGGTAACACTAACATGGTATTACAAACATGGTACACAAACATGGTAACGCATAAGTCCAACGGTCCAACGTCACGAGCATGAGGTCAGAGAACCAAAAATGGGATAGTTCTAGTTAATCACCTGCACAACATGTTCTACTGATACGTCAGAGTCTACATTTTTCTTTCGGATATTACCGGCTTTCCACAATTAAACTCATGAGCCAGTAATATTCTCAAGAAAAACTCGTCTGAGTGTGGTTCTCCGCATGACAACTAATCCAAGTCTTCACCTGAATAGTTTCTGCACCACAACCTAATAAGGCCAGGATGGGTTGGGGTTCTACGGTCTCTCAGCTTCTACAGTTCAATGAAAGTAATAATGTCTTCGCTACGAAACATGCTAAACATATATTACCAACAAGGAACCTCCACTGAGCGGAAGGATTCTCACGTGCGCCTGCACATGACTATACCCTCCACCTAATTTCTTATGTGTACTTAATCCGGGTTAGGATTTGTCCATAATGTATCACTTGTAACAGAACCACACAAGTAACAGAACAAGAACCACACATATAACAAAAAATGAAATGAAAAAATAAAGAAAATAGAAATAACCCTTCCTTTGGAAACAATAAAAAGATGGTCCCCAGTGAAGTCGCCATTTTTCTGTCGCGGGCGAAAAATCGTTTTGTTCCTCTTTTTTGTGGGATGAGACACCTGATGCCTTCTTTGGGCTCGAGTGCTCATAAAAAATGATTTTTCTTTTGTACCGACCAAACTTTTTATTATTTCCAAAGGAGGAAAAGGAAAAAAGCTGCAATAACCTAAAAGTGGGGGGAGAGATCTTGGGTAAGAGGGTTGGTTATACGAAGGGAAGGTATTAGCACCCAACGTATCTATAGTACTCTATAGGTTTCTTTGCTTTGTTTTTCATTCCATGTTATTGAGAGGTTCTGTTGTGAGAAAAGAGGTGGGACCTAAGGTGTTTGTTTGATTATGCTCGCAAAGATCATCGCGATCCTCTGCATACATATCCCTTAGAGGGAATCAGAGCATCTGTAGCTCGGGGTCTACGGGTGCTAAGGTTTGAATGGTTTTTTTTGTTTTGTTTTGCTCGCCAAGGATCGACCTTGTGCCTACGTATTCTCAAAGGGATGTTGAGAAAGTCAGAGCAATCGTAGTTCCCACTTATGCTAGTGGAAGCAAAGGAAAATAGACAAATGTCGTCTAAATGCTAGATGTATCTAATCTATATCATCACATACATCTGTTTGTTTTTTGTTTGAAAATCTTTTCATTATAAGCCCGGGGCCATGCCACTTAGGGTGCTTAGAATGATAAAGATGTTTTTGTTTAACCAGCCTTGTGGCAAAAGTTTCAATGAAGTCAGCCTTGTGACAAAAACTTTGATTAATCAGCCAGCCTTGTGGCAAAAGTTTCAATGAAGTCAGCCTTGTGACAAAAACTTTGATTAATCATCCAGTACGGTGGTAAAACAGTTTGATTGATTAGCCAGCCTTGTGGCAAAAAGTTTGATTGATTGATTGTTTGTGATGATATATAAGAGATACTCCTAGCATAGAGATGAAAAATGTCTAATCTCCTAGGGTATTTGATTTGGATATTGGGGATGCTTATAAGAAGCCCGTGGGTCCTTGTACGAAGCCCAAGAGGAGGCTATTCGAGGGTCCTTGCATTGTAAGCCCAAGAGGAGGCTATGGGAGGGACAATCCAGGGTCCTTGCATTGTAAGCCCAAGAGGAGGCTATGGGAGGGACACTCGTTTGTACAAAGCCCAAGGGGAGGCGTGGTATAGTTGGTTTGAGCTCTTAGAGCGATTTCACCGGGAAACCATACTCTATGTCCTAACCTAAACTAGTGGAGATTCTTTGCACGAAGCCCAATAGGAGGCTATGGGGAACCTAGTGTTGTACTAAGTTGAATAAGCATATATAACACAATCACAAGTATGAACAAGTACGAACAAACATGAACAAGTACATGAACAAATATGAACAGTTATATATAACAAAGTGTGTGTATATAATGGAGTTTATGAAGGAAATATACCTGTAAGCATGATCCATTTGTATACACGGGGCTCGGGACTCATATTTGGGGAGAGGTCCACTTGAATTTATTCAAAGCTATGTAAACAGGTATTTACAAAGGGGCTTGGGACTTATACCTACATGGAGGCCCATGGTATTTTTGGGAAGATTTAAAGAAACCTTCACTTTTGGTTTGTTATTCAAAGTTAAAAAACACATTGAAATATGTACAAAAATGCGTACAATGAAATACCTAATTTCATGTACTGGAATGGGTATGTACAAAAGGGCTTGGGACTTATACCTACGTGGAGGCCCATGGTATATTTACAAAACATGGTTGACTGTTTTATTTACAGACGCGAGGTTTGAAAAACCGTTTGAAAGTTTGTTTTGAAAGAGTTTTCTGTACAAAGAAAAACTTGTATAAAAGGAAAAAAGGGAGTGGGTCTTATACTCTCTAATATTCGAGAGGCCCCTGTTTTATTTTCATAAAACAGGGTGGATGGTTTTGAAAATGTTTTGAATGATTTGAAAATTGTTTTGAAAAGATTTTGTTTTGAAGAATGTTTTGGAAAACTGTACAAAAAGAAAAGAAATGGGACTTACACTCTCTAATATTCGAGAGGCCCCACTTCGTTTTGAAAATCAATTGATCAATTAAAAAGATTTAATCAAAAAGAAGTGGCTTATCGTTTTTGAAATGAATCGCGATCGCTCGTCTTAAAACGATTTGAATTTGACAAAAGTCAACTTAATTAAGTTAAAACAAGTTTTAATGCTTAATTAAGACCTAAATGATTAGGGTTTGATCACAAAAAATATTTACAAGTGATTAGGTTAAAAATTAAATGAAAAACAATTTTTTAAAGTATTAAAAATACTTAAAAATAAGTCATTTTAAACCTATTTAAAAATGTATCAAATAAATATTTTTTGATGATTTTTTCTGATATTCTTAAAATATATATATTAAATGAATAGTGTTTAAAAAATGAAGCAAAAATGAATTGATTTGGTTAGTTAAATGATTAATTAAAGTTGTGAAGAAAAATGAAAGAAAATAGGTGCTAAAAAATTGGTTTTGTCTCCACAAGGGTTTGAACCCACGCACCCACGCTTGCTAACCAAAACATGGACCAACTGAGCCACGCTTGTGGCTTGTTTATAATACGCTTCCAATGCATTATATTTTAAAACAAATATTTGAATTCTTTGAACGAAAAAACGCGCCAAGAACACAACCCTAACTGAATTTTGAAATTCTTCAAATTTGTGTTGTTTTGATTGATCAAAGGGTCTATCTCACTCGGTTTTGGACAAGGAACATGATGATGACCTTTAATTTCATTTATTTTCACTCTAAAGTCATCAATTTTTCTGGAAATCGTGAAGAACCCTAATTCTGAGATTGATCATGAAATTGTGTATGTGCAAGATAAATAGCAATTGATTGAGGGTTAATGATCCTTATGTGTGCAGAAATGAGATGGTATGTCAATATTTCATTTATGATGCGTGCATGATAGAGTTTGAAGTTCATGAGACTTACCTTTAAAAACGGCCAAAGTGGAGATTGAATTCTTCAGTAGAGGTGTTACAGAAGTTGTTGCTCGATCTGAACAGCTTCAATGATGATTATAGAACATGTCTGGATGCTTGGAGTGGATTAAAAACATCTGGATCATTCCATGGAACCCGATCTGCAGTAGAACCAAGTGTGAATCGAGCCTGATGATTCTGAAGTTTTTGATTGATGATGAGTGTTGGGATAGTTCATATGTGACATATATGAGGTGTTGGAAGTGTTAGTTTGGACAGAAATGATCTTGAATGGATTTTGGCATGATAAGGCTCAATTTTGGTTCATGTGGAAGTGAGGTAGTGATTCTGAGATTTGAGTGTTTTTGGGGTGTGTGGATGGATCAAACACATCACATATGATGTTTAGAAGTTGTTAGAAACATCACTTTGGCCAGAAATTCAAAGGTTTGGAGGTTGAGTTTTCTACCTCTTTGAAAACTATGAAACTTGCAATTCAAGAAAGAAGAGAGAAAACCTATAATTGTGAGGTTTTGGTGTGAATTGAAGAGTGATTTGCACCTCTATTTATAGGCCAAGAGTTCTGAACTCAGACCTTTGCAAGTTGATCAAGAATTGGTGATTTGGCTTAAGAGATAAAAAGGAATCTTTTACATTTAATGCAAAATGGTTAAAGTGACCAAACCATGGTTAAAACTCTAGCTTCTTATCCTCTTCCATTCTGATCTTCTAATCAGAAAATATCTCTCAATTATTGCTTCTATGCATCATTGCTTGAATTATAGGTCATGTAGTCTTGAAACTTAGTGAAAAATGGTGAGAATTCAAGTGAAAAAGTTCACTAATGTCAAAATTCAAAACCATAGCTACACTTCATATTTTTTCATGCTCTTGGACATTTTGGAAAGCTCATATTACACACTTCAAAACCCTAGTTGAAAGTTTCTTCAAGATCCTTAAGGAAGTGGGTGAAAAAGATCCATGAACTTTGAGAAAAATGAAGTTTTAAGTGAAGTTTTCAAAAAGTACCAACTTTGAAGCACCATATCTCTTAAATGGTTGATCTTATGGAAAAAATTTATATGTGTCAAAGTTGTTTATTGGATCAAAATCTACAACTTTCATGTTGGAAGTTTTTTTCAGTTTGTAGGTGAAATTTTGAGTTATTCCTCTCCAAAGTTTGGAAAAAACCATGAAAAACACTTAGAAAATTTTTCTAAGTATGAGAGTCAAACTTTTGACTTTTTGATTCTTGATTAATTTTCTTGATTTTTCTTGATAAAATGACTTCATACTTCATATATTGATGATTTAAAACTTCAAAAGTCATGGTTGACCAAAATTCCCCAAAAGTCAATGGTGATCTTGTACAGTTGACTTTTTCAGACGAATCGCGTTTCTGGAGATTTCAAATGAAACAGGCTATCCTCATCAAATGAATGGTATGAATGGATCACATTGAAGCATTAGAGGATATTGAGCCATGGTTTGAGTTGTGGCACCATGTCCTGATTAAAAAGTCAGTTGTTCAGTGAATTAGGTCAAAAACCCTAATTGTCGACCTGATGAAATTGATGTCTGTGGATCTTGAATTGAAATGTAATTTCCATTGGATGTTGTCATAGGGATTATTTGAGGATGATTGAAACCTTTGATTGACTTCCTGGGGATTTTTAGGGTTTCCCAAATGTGATCCCTGATTTCAGTCCCTGATAGTTCAAAACCCTAATCTGAGGATTTGTCTGATCAATCTTTGTGTAGGAGATGTCTTGAGCTAATGGATTAGGTCAAAATGAGGCACTTGAGGTCTTGATATCATGTCCCAAGCCATTAGGTCAAATTCTGAGCAAAAGTCAGGAGTGTGCTGTCTTCAGTCAAAACCCTAATTCAGTCGATTCAAAGCTGTTGAGCTTGTTGAAATGAAACCTTGAGGACCAAATGTTGATTGTTGATGAAGATGATTCATTTGAGATGAAGGGAGAACAAAACCCTAGTTGACTGTTGCTTGCACTGATGAGTGATTTCTTGATTAAACCCTGCTGAGTCACAAGTAGCAAACACAAGCTATGCAATTTGTTAGAGATGCAAATGATGCATATGCAATGATATGAGGTGGTATCTTAGGTCAAAAATTGGGGTATGACACATATCTTATTGAAAGCTCTCAAGTTTAGTGAATACTTTCAAGAAGAATTCTCGGGGACATGAGTAGGTCAATTTAGGTTGAAACTGTATAGATCTCTTATGTTTCTCTTTCTCCCTTATCTCTTAACTTTATTGTCTTTCCGCTTGTTTTCCTTCTATCAATCTTTTGTTTCTACTGCATATTTATTTGTTTGTTTTATAATTTTTTTTCAAATTCCGATTTTTCAAATTATTTTGTTTTCAAATTCTGATTTTTCAAATTATTTTGTTTCAAATTCTGATTTTTCAAATTATCTCATGTGTATGCAGTTATATGTTCAACAATTATATGCATTTTCTGTCTTATTTTTGCATCTCTTCTTTTGATCTTTGTAAAAGAGGAAGAAGTTTATGAGACGTCTTTAATCTTTACACGCGTAAAAAAGGGGGAGACTGAAATTGCTTAGTCAATAACAATATCAGTTTAATCTATTTTGATGTTTTTATGTATTTTATTCTATTATATTTTGAGTCTTCCACAATTGTTCCTCATTCTCTCTAAGGCTGAAATCACTTATAATGATTTAAAATTGAGCATTTAGCCAAAGTAAATGCAAGATGACTTGAATCACTAGTTTGTGACTTGAATTAAGAATTTCATACAAGCCTAAGTCAAATAATACAAAGTTTGATTCAAATCATAAATAAGTTAGAAAAATTTGGAAGTTGGTGCTAAAAGTGTGACTCAAATAAAGATCTTACATGACTCGAATCATAAGGTGCCTTGACTCAAATCACATTTTGGTTTGGATTGAATTATGAATGAATTTTCCATTTTGAAATTCAATTTGGGAAATGTGACTCGAGTCGTAGATTGACTTTACTCGAATCACTTAACTTGAGTCATGACTCAAGTCAAACAAGTGAAATTATAATTTTTTGATCTTATTTCAATCATTATCTCACTTGATTCGAATCATCATTTTTTGTATTTGACTCAAATCAAAATGTTATTTTTACACCTATCTTTTGTTGTTAGGTCTCTAATTTTATGATTGACAGCAATTTCATTAAAACATGTATCACAACCAGATGTTGAGCAAGATGTCGTGACATGTTGATCAGACATCATAGCAGACTCAGTTTTTACTTCTTGGAAGATTTGATTTGCTTAAGTGTGATATTCTCTGCTATTTTATCTCACATATTTTCGCAGTACAATAAGGATTAATTTTGGAATAATTGTTTCTATTCCAGTTGTACACTTGTTTCATAAAATAGGATGTTGAGACATTTTAGGAAACATGTGATGTTTGTTCCTTATTTTAAGGAGAATTTTTCTGCATAAATTATGCAACAATCAGTTTGTGGATTTGCATCAAATTGATTGAAGATCCCGAAGCGCATGGTTATGGAAGACTATGTAAAAGAACGATCTAAACCTAATGCATCAACTAAGCTATGCGTATTGAAGAGTTTTCTAGGGTTTTAGTTTGTTCATTGTTTATCGTGAGCCACTATATTATCACCTTGATATTAGAGTTGGAATGAGTTTGTGTTATAATTTGTTAATCAGTCATAAGCTTTTAAGCAAAGCTGATTATGTGTTTTCGAATAGTGTCTTCATCTTTTTGTTTTCATTGTTAGTTTCACTATTGTGTGATTGAAGGGAAATGAGAGGGGTCTCATATCTAGGAGAGTCTTAGATAGAAATAGCACGAGAAGTGATTAGGTGAGAAAATTGTAAACCAGAGGGTGTTTACTTAGGCTTCAAACTAATACTATCATAGTGGATTTCCTTCCTGGATTGGATACCTCCAGATGTAGGTGATGTTGCACCAAACTGGGTTAATAATTATCTGTGTTATTTACTTTCAGCAATTTACCATACCTACATAATTGTTCTTGTTGTGACTGATCTGATATCAGTGTCGTGACATCTGGTTCGACATCTGATATTTGTGTACCAGAATTTCATGTGCCTTATCTCTAGCACATATAAAACCAATTTCTTTCTCTTTCTGAAAAATAATTTTCATAATCTTTTAAAAACCATGAGTGTTTTGTCAATTTCACAAGCTTTCTCTCTCAAGTTAACCTTGAAGAAATTTTTTCTTAGGTTGATTTCTTGAGTGTGAACAAGTGTTGTGTGAGTTTTTTTTTTAATTTTAAATTTCATCTTCAACCTGTATCCAAAACACCATTGACGCGTGTTGCTCAATTCTAAGAGAGTGAGTGAAATATATTTGTGAGGATATTTGTTAGGTGTACTAATGTTCTTGTGAAAATGATTTGTTTTCAAATTGAAGAGTCACATTATGATTGAGGATTTATGGAGATATACATGCAATGAAGAAAAATAAGATTTTGTTCTACAAGAGGTCTTGGAGTTTCTAACTCCTTCAATAAGTTCAAAGACTTGGATAAGGGAATGTTGATAGGGTCGAGTGAAGATAGTTGCGAAAGAAATATTGGAGTGCTTTGGATTTGAGAAGGTGGATTGATTCAATACCGATGATCTTGAAGGTTTTACATTCTAACGAGCCAAGTACAATAGAGGGAGACTCAAGAGTCAGATATATGTTGCTTAGAAGTTGGATTTTAGTTTTCAGTTTGGCTTTGATTATCATTTGTATTAAAAGACACTTGTAAATTTCATATTAGTGAAAAACTCAATAATTTTAGATGATTTATAAACAGAGATTGGATTAGGTGCATGCAAGAACGAAGCACCGAACCGATATAAATCTCATTGTACGTTTTTTATCCCTTATCTTTTGAATTTATGTATAGAATTTGCATGACATTACATTTTAATTGCTTTTTAGTTTTCATGCGGCTAGATTATGTTGTTCATAACAATTTAATGTTTAAGCTTAAGTCTGTGTGTTAAATCTAGTCTACAAAATATTTCTTTCTGGTGATTATTATGATAATTGTAATTCTATATTATTGATTCCATTAATCAAATTATATTTAAACATCTCATTTTGAATCAATTTGATTAATTAGCATATTGTTGACTAGTTAATTCATCATCTTGTTATCATTTTATTTTCTGTACATTAAGTCATTGTGTAATTCTTCTAAAATGTGTTTCATTTTATTTTCTGTACATTAAGTCATCATGTAATTCTTCTAAAATGTATTTCTAAAACTTCTGCTTCCGCATATTTAAACTCTGATTTTTGAAAATATTTTTACTGTGGAAATGTCTATGAAACCCCTCACTAGACCATTCTAAGCCCATATTCAACCCAACAATATTGTGCTGGTTTCAAAACTAATTTTATATTCTCACACACAAAGTAGTAATATAGCCGAAAGTAAAGAGAATATGGAAGAGAAGCACACATAAAATTTATACTAGTTCACCTCGTTAACTAGAGGCTAATCCAATTCCCTCACACTTGAGATATTTTTACTATAATCACTCATGATTAAAGACAACTACTAAGACAACCTTATCTTAGATTTCATTGCTTCATACTAGAAGAATTTCTTGCTTTAAAACTTTAAGAACTTTCTTGCTTCACCCAAGAAAGCTTTAAAAAAATTACAAAGGTATTTGTTTACAACAACTCAAAGAGAATGGTAATTATTACAACTTAGTTACAAGTGTGTAACTTTCATACAAAAGGATAATCAATAAAAGAGAATTTGGTTCTGGGTGTTTCTTCTTTTCTAATATTACAATGTTTTGAACAAATATTCAAATGTCTTAATTAGTAAAACAAAAATAATATAGTAGTTAGTCTGGCATAAGTGTTAAACCTTCAACATTTGATTTTGCCCTTTATGACTTGGAAATTCTAAATTGTTAGTTAATTGTCTTTTCAAATAATTTGGTTGTTGGAAATAAAATCGTATGAATTGTAGTTTCTGTAAAGAGTCTTATTCATCCATTCCTTGTACTGATCCTTATCATTTTATTCTTTATACTGACAAAACTGTTATGATGTGACCGTTGAGAACATCCTCAGTGTGTCATAACACATCAAATATTTGTCATTTGAGCACATGTGATCAGTTCTTCAACTAGGCACACATACTCACTTACGTTGAGTAAATATACTCATTTTTTCTGAGTACATATATTCATTTCTACCTTGACGTACAAGTGGTAAACTTTGTTAACTTAGTCATAGATGATCATTCCATTTCTCTATTGATAGATGATAATTTCTTCTAACTGAATGCAAACGATCATTTGATAGCTCTTATTGAGTATTGTGCAAATGCCCATGTTTCCTATCTAGCTGCAAACGACCATTTGATCAAAATTGTTGACTCAAATGTATAAGATCATTTCCTTTGCCTGAGTGTATATGATCATTTAGACTTGTTGAGGTCTAGATAATCAAATTTGTAGACTTTAGTACAAATCCCGATTTTTTTTTCGTAAATAATTAGAAATTATTCTACCCTTAGTAACACACATAAACATAGACATTAAAAAATTTAAGTGACCCAAAAGAAATATTAGAATATTTAGGGTGTGTTTGGTTCGAGGTAAATGGAGGGGAGGGGAGGGGAGGGGAGGGAATGTTTATAATAAATTGTGTTTGGTTCAATTCTTAGGAGGGGAGAGGAGGGGAGGGGAGGGGAGCAAAATCCCTCCAAATCACACTTTTTGCGTTCCCCCGAATCGGGGGGATTCGGAGGGGAGGTGAGGGAATGTGACAACTGATATTTAATAAATTAATATATTTACTAAAATACCCTCAATTTTTTTATTATTTCAAAATTATTATTTTCTTTCGTGTGCTTCTTTTTTTTTGTGATATTTCTCTATTGCTTATATCAATTTATTATAATTATTTTTTACCTTAAAGTTATTATTTTTATTTAATAAAAATTATAATCACTATAATTTTTAATTTTTTATTATAATTTTTATTTTGATGTTTATTTATATCAATTTTTTTCTAATTTTATTATATATATTCTATTATATATATTTTATATAAAATTTTAAACCATTCATTTATTTTGTTTATTATATATATATATATATATATATATATATATATATATATATATATATATATATATATATATATATATATATATATATATATATATATATATATATATATATATATATAAGTTATTTTATATATTCAAAAGTTGTTATCAACCGATAGATAATTTTGTGCCGAAAATTATAATACGTATCAAGTGTATTCAATTTTTTTAACGGTACGTGGTAAGTTATAAATTTTTAATCACTCAATATTATAAATATTATTTCCAAAAAATTATTTATGAAATTTTCACTTTTGAATATCATATAGTTATATAAAATCATAAGGATAAAAATGTAAATTATTAATAAAACTCCTCCCCTCCCCTCGTGAACCAAACACATTTTTAACCAAAATCTCTTCCCTCCCCTCCCCTCCCCTCGTTTGAACCAAACATACATAAAATTTATAAAAATCCCTCCCCTCCCCTCCCCTCCCCTTCCTTCCATTAAAATCCCTCCCCTCCCCTCCCTCTCATTTGAACCAAACAGACCCTTATAGATATCTCAAAAATATCTTCAAATCTTATTTTAGAAAAAAACCTATGACAAATTTGTAGAACAGAAATGTCTTATTGGAATCTCTCAATCAAATTCATAACAAAACACAAAAACAAGTTTTTCACTTTTAATCAAATCAAACAAACAAAACATGTACAGACAATTACAAACTAAACTCAAAAACACCTTCGTCAGACCCTTAACAACAACAACAACAACAACACCTTCAAACACTTCCACACCCATTTTTAACAATGTAACAAACTACATCTATACCAACAATCGTCAAATCAACGCTTTCATCAAATCAAAAAACCCAAACTCAGCACTTGAACTGTTCCACAGCATGCAAATCCGTGACACTGTCAGTTACAACTTGATCATTTCATCCTCTTGTTTGCCACCCAAGAAAGCTTTTCATCTCTATACCCAAATGGGTTTGTTGGGGATAAGAGAAACCTCAACTACTTTGGCGTCTGTTATAAATCTTTGTACCAATGCTGGGCTTTGCATAGAAGGTTCTCAGGTTCATTGTAGAGTTGTAAAGTTTGGATTTTTGAAGAATGTGTTTGTTGGTGGTGCGCTTGTTGGGTTCTATATGGGTTTTAAGATGAGTGGGGTTGCAGTTAAACTGTTTGATGAGTTGTCTGAGAGAAATTTGGCTGTTTGGAATGTGATGCTACGTGGGTTTTGTGAAATGGGGGATTTGGAAGAGTTGCTTGGGTTTTACTCTAGGATGTGTTTTGAAGATGTGGAACCAAATGGGGTTAGTTTTTGTTATTTGATTAGGGGGTGTAGTAGTGATAGAAGGTTTCATGAAGGGACGATGTTTCAGAGCTGTGTTTTGAAGATGGGTTTGGTGGAATCTAATGTTTTTGTTGCTAATGGTTTGGTGGATTTTTACTCTTCGTGTGGGTGTTTTGTTGGTGCAAGGAAGTGTTTTGAAGGGATAAAGGTTGAGGATGTTATTTCATGGAACTCTTTGGTTTCTGTTTATGCTGACAATGATTTGGTCATTGAAGCTTTGGAGTTTTTTAATGTTATGCTAAAGTGTGGACATCGGCCGTCGGTTCGTTCGTTTGTCGGGTTCTTGAATTTATGTAGTAGAACTAAGGATAATGGTTTGGGGAAACAGATTCATTGTTGTGTTGTGAAATTTGGTTTTGATGAAAGTAGTGTGTTTGTTCAATCTGCTTTGATTGATATGTATGGAAAGTGTTTGGACATTGAGAGTTCTGTGGCCGTATTTGAATGCCTTCCTAAGAGAACTTTGGAGTGTTGTAATTCGATGATGACTTCTTTGTCTCATTGTGGTGCCACTGAAGATGTAGTGGAATTGTTTGGATTGATGGTTGATGAAGGTCTTATGCCAGATGAAGTTACCGTCTCAACAACACTGAAGGCGTTATCTGTGTCTGCTTCGGCAAGTTTCACCAGCTCTTTATTACTGCATTGTTTTGCACTGAAATCGGGTGTTGAAGGGGACACTGCAGTTGCATGTTCCCTTATGGATGCGTATTCAAGATGTGGACATGTGGAACTATCTCATCAGATTTTTGAGTCTGTTCGAACACCGAATGCTATTTGCTATACTTCTATGATCAATGGTTATGCCCGAAACGGAATGGGGAAAGAAGGTCTTTCATTGCTTCATGCTATGATCAAGAAAGGCGTAAAACCGGACGGAGTTACCTTCTTATGTGCATTAACGGGATGTAGTCACACCGGACTGATTGAAGAAGGAAGATTACTCTTTAACTCAATGGAATCTCTTCACAACGTTCATCCAGATCGGCGGCATTTTTCATGCATGGTGGATCTTTTATGCCGTGCAGGACTTCTACACGAAGCTGAAGAGTTTCTTTTAAAAGCACACGGAAAAGGAGATTGTTTCATGTGGAGTTCTTTACTCCAAAGTTGCAGGGTTCACAAGAACGATGAGGTTGGAACAAGGGCAGCAGAAATGTTGGTTAATCTAGACCCAGATGACCCTGCAGTGTGGTTGCAAGCTTCAAATTTTTACGCCGAGATAGGAAAATTCGACGCATCAAGGCAAACAAGAGACGTTGCTATAGCAAGGAAGATGACTAGAGAGATTGGTTGCAGTTTGATTGAGATACGACAATGACAATGACAAAACAAAATAAAGTTCTTGAATTGATGAATCATCTTGCTCATTGTTCACACAAGATAAAGCAAATTTCACCATATTGGTGATGATATTAGTTTCTACATATGGTATTGTCTTGTCTATTCTTGCAATCCTAAAATTAAAGGAAAAGATTTCTTTTTGGAGGATTTTTTTGGTCGGCATGCGAAGAAAATGAGGGTATGCATTTGTGTTTTCCTGTTTGGTGTAACAAATTTAATGATTCCAAAATTAGAAAAATAATTTTCCACCCCTTTTTTGTGTATGACATTGTATTATCCAAAAAAAACGAAATAGTTAAGAATATGTAATAATCAAACTTTCCTATCTTGAATTCTCTTTCAGAGAGGCATAGTGGAGATAGTGCAAGAGTTCTTTAAATGGTTGATGAGTAAAGCAAACTATTACAAATTTTTTATTTCTTGAACTTTAAGTGTAGGCATGTGGAAAAATGTAACAACACCTTCATCCACTTACAAGCCAAGCCTTAAAGCCACTCCAAATCCTTCATTTTTGAAAGCTAATCTATGCTATATAAATAAATTATAACCAAAGTATTCATCTGCATTAATCAAATCAACCAACTTCAAACAGGAACAAAAAATATGGAAAACAAAATTTTCTTGGTTTCTTTACTTTGTTTGCTGATAGTGGCAAATGGAGTTTCAGGAAGCATGATGTGTGACAACAACGACTTTGGCATGCTTGAAGAACTCAACAAGTTGGCGATAGAGGAAGAATATGAGATAGAGGAACTTTCTGACATACCTTCATGGACAAGCCAGCGCGGCGGAAAGGTTCTTGTCAATGTTGATAGCTTTGGTGCTGCAGGAGATGGAGAAACCGATGATACTGAGGTAAAGGTCTTTCCTTATTTGCAATTTTTACACATTTGAGGTTGTTGAGCATATGCAACTGTTTATTTTTTTTTTCTGCATTAATCGATTGTGATTTATAGGCTCTTCAAAAAGCATGGGGAGTTGCTTGTTCTACATCAAAAGCTGTTCTATTGGTTCCACAAGGACGCCGTTACCTTGTTAATGCAACGAGATTCATAGGGCCTTGTAAGGACAATTTAATCATCCAGGTAATATATACAGAAAAAAATTATTTAGTTTTATCGGTAACTCATCATTACGATTAGTCGATTACTGACTTGGTATTTGCTTTTCTTCAGATTGATGGAACATTGGTTGCCCCGGATGATCCTAAGAGCTGGGATTCAAAACTTCCACGCGTTTGGCTCGATTTTTCTAAATTGAACAAAGCTGTTTTCCAAGGCTCTGGAGTTATCGACGGCTCAGGAAGTAAATGGTGGGCAGCATCTTGCAAAAAGAACAAGACTAATGTATAACTTCTCAGAACTAATTTTTGTCTTTGTCTTTGTCTTAATTATTTGACAAGTTTATAAAAAATTCAATGTAGCAGACAATAATAGTTTTCTTTTTTTTTTCCTTTCTTCACAGCCTTGCAGAGGCGCACCAACAGTAAGAACAACTTTCTTAACCACTATTGTATTGTATACGAAATTAGCGCAAAAAATGTAGTTTTAACTTTAAAGGGTGATTCATTGCAGGCATTTACCATTGATACAAGTTCAGGTATAAAGGTGAAAGGACTGACTATCCAGAATAGCCAACAGATGCATTTTACGATCTCGCGATGCGATTCTGTTCGAATTTTAGGAGTGAAAGTGTCTTCACCAGGAGACAGTCCAAACACTGACGGAATTCATATTAGTGAATCAACAAATGTCATTGTCCAAGACTGCAAAATCGGAACAGGTTCTGAACTTAGAATCAACTTGTTTATGATTGAGTTGCGCGGTCCTAATGAAATGCTAACACACAGACACATTGACTTTTTGTATGTTATAATCAGGGGATGATTGCATTTCAATTGTGAATGCTAGTTCCAATATCAAAATGAAGAGAATTTATTGTGGACCGGGTCATGGAATCAGGTATCATCAAATATTCATCCCTCAAATTAGTTACAGAAAATACACACATAACATTATTTTGATCGATTACGTGACTTGTGCAAAGATAAGATATCAAACCCAATTAGGTAAAGTAGTTATTTCTTTTCTATAACACTTTTTTTTTTTTGCCAGCATTGGAAGCCTTGGTAAAGACAACTCAACTGGTGTTGTCACAAAAGTGATTTTGGATACAGCATTTATAAAAGATGCCACCAATGGTCTCAGAATTAAGACATGGCAGGTAGAGTTTTCTATTTCCATCTTGATAAAATTTTGGCAAAAATATTTGCTTTGCATCATCATTAATTAGTTTTGTTCATGACATGTAGGGAGGTGCTGGATATGTTCGAGGGGTACGCTTTCAGAATGTGAGAGTCGAAAATGTATCAAACCCGATTCTTATAGATCAATTTTACTGTGATTCACCAACCACATGTCAAAACCAGGTACAGAAAACCAGGGCAGTCTCGAGTTTTTGGAGGCTCTGTATAGATTAGTCGCAGTTTAATTATGAAAAAACAAATAGAGGTCATATTTAACGACGATTTAACCATAACAAAAATGTTATGAGGCTCTATTTATCCAATGTCTGATCATGATAAATTTTGGACCCTGTGTCGTAGCCCGCTATACACGCCTTTAAAGACGGCCATGCAGAAAACCAAAACATATATATTTTTTGTTCCTATTTCAATTGCTTGAATGATTTATCATATGAATTCTCTCACTTGTATAATATGATATAATTTCAGGAATCAGCTTTGGAGATCAGTGAGATAATGTACCAAAACATAAGTGGGACTACAAATAGTGCTAAGGCCATTAAATTTGATTGTAGTGACAGTGTTCCATGCAGCAAATTAATACTAAGCAATGTTGATTTGGAGAAACAAGATGGCACAGTTGAAACATATTGCCATTCAGCTCAAGGATTTGGATATGGAGTAGTTCATCCTTCTGCAGATTGCCTTAGTTCCAATGATCAAATCTCTCAAGATGATGATCAATCTCAATCTATTACTTCTCAAGATGATGATGATATTCGTCACACCGAATTATAATTGAATATCCTCTCCGTAAAAATCGGAGATTTAAGACGATAAAAATATACTATAACCTTTTGATTATAGTTTAATATATCAAAAGGAGGGTGTAGCTATTATAGTGGTGGTATGTTTGGGATGAGGTCAGAGACAAATTAAGGGATATGGTATTATATAATTAGGAATTACATTGAAGATTAAGAAGAAAAGAAGAAAAAAAGAAACATCAATTTTAGATTATTGATTGATGTAGATTTTTATTTTACTATTGTGTTCTAAAGTTTGCATAGTGATATTTTATGAACTTTTGTGTTTGAACTTGTGTAACTACTTACTTTATTGAGTTGATTTTTGTTGATATACTATAATCTTAGTAAAAGTTTGACTTGTGTGAAAGTGAAATGGAATATTTTCTTTTCTTTTGACTTATACTTTATAAGTGATAGTGAGTAAAAAATAGACACTAAAAAGGACAAGAATTCTCCATTTTCAAAGTGGGAAAATCACGTTTCTAACTCTCTCATCTCTTATTTCATAATTTCTCCATACTTTATTCATATTCTCTCATATTTTTTTTAGTCAAAAATCACTCAAAGACAAGATTCAAATCCTACCACAAAGAGAATGATTCTTTAAGTTTAAGAAGAGAAAGTCACATACATTTTTATTTACATCTGTCATCTATGATTTTTTCTTCACAAACTTTTCGTTCTATAATTTTTCTCTCTCCTTTGATAGTCTAACAAAAATCTTTTAGGTTTCTGATATGTGAATAAATAATAGTTGAATTAATTCTCAGTAGGAATGTATATATACTCTCGACCCTCCCTTGAGGAATGCCAATCTTTGCCTATAAACTTAGTCACGTAGACTCTAATTTTGAACTATTAGAAATCGTGGTGGATGACTCGCCCTTTTAATATAGGAGACATGGTTTAGTCAATCAACGAGACTTGAAACTATCCAATTATCATAAAAGTAGTTCCGCTAGTTGTTGGAACGTGGGGAACATGGTGAGCTCGCTCCCACATCTTACACATGTTTGACGTCACTCGTCCTCTTCTTAGTCATTTATGTCCCATTTACGAGATGAGGAGCTAATGAGCCGTAACTATTAATAATTAACGGGATTAGATTATAACGGTCTATTGAATATTTCGTTAAGTCATCATCACACGACTCCGTTTTATTTTCTATAATAACCATGTCAAGTTACAATGTATTAACGTGAAACAAAGCACTAATAATTTATCGGATAATTCGTATACGAATAAGTCTAATAATCTGGATGGTTGTCTAGTTTCTAAGATGAAACAAAAGACTCATAAACTACTTATTCTACTTCAACCCTTCCCTTCTTCTCCACATAAAATGCATGAATTGAATGATTTCTAGTGAATTAATTCACGACTTCAGCCTCCTATACTTAATTCTCATATTTCTACATAAAGACATGTTTACATTTTCCTCAAAACTAGGTAACATAGTTTCTTATATTACAATTATCAAAATTTATTATTTTTCAATCTTTCCCATTTTTTATTTTTCTCTTTCGTCTTTTTCCTTCATATTTCTCCACAAAATCTTTTTTCCTAAAGTCAGCCAAAAGTAAATAACCTAAAGATAGAGAGATCCAAATCCTTTCGAATGGACAAGGATTTTTAGCATTTCAGTGTCCTAACATTATTGATACAAACCAAATTAGTATTTTATTATGTGATTTTCATTTCCCGCCTCTCGATGCTTTAAAAAACCCTTCGATTCTCAAAAACAACCTTTAGATTCTAGACTCCGGAGCGTGTTTTATGGGGATCTATGTACTTGCAGGTATAGTCAATCAGTGATCTTGTAGAGCATTCTTGTTAGTTTAGTTGATTGGTTAGTTGTGGAGTTGTTAGGAGTTAGTCACAAGTTGCTTATTTCTTAAGTCATGTGAACTACTCCATTTGTAGCATTGTATATAAGTGCATGAATGAACAATAAATCAATAATATGAATAATTTAACCTTTACAAGTGGTGTCATCACCCCTATTCAGGTCCTATTACAACCACCCGACACCACCATTGTTCTTCTTCATTGAGCTTCCCCCCTCTCCCTCTCATCTTGAAAATTGGTAGTTATTCCTTCTAATCATGATTGAACCAATAAAAGATTGATTCATGCAACCTTTAATTCCAAAATTTGATGTTTACTACGATCATTGGTCCATGTTAATGGAGAATCTGTTTCGATCAAAGGAGTACTGAGGTCTGATCGAAGACAGTATCATTGTTGCACCTATAAATGCTACTCAATACAACTGAAGGCCGCGAAGGAAAGCAAATTGAGAGATTTGAAGGCCAAGAATTACTTGTTCCAAGCTATGGATAGGTCAATCTTGGAAACCATTCTTGTGCACAACACAACCAAAGATATTTGGGATGTTATGCGACAAAAGTATCATAGCTCTTCGAAGGTCAAGAAAGAACATTTGCAATCTCTACGCAGAGAAATTGAAATTCTCACTATGAGTGAGAATGAAACTATTGATGAATACTTTGCAAGAACACTTGCCATTGCTAATTGAATGACTGCACAATAAGAGATAATAGAGCAGGTAATGGTAGTTGAGAAAGTCTTGAGATCAATGTCAACAAAGTTCAACTATGTTGTGTACTCAATTGAGAAGTCCATGATGTGAGTACTCTTTCCATTGATGAGTCACAAAGCTGTTTTCTTGTTCAGGAGCAAAGAATGAAAGGTCGAAAGGATAATGTTGAAGAACAAGCTCTGAAGGTGTCAAATGCAGGAAGAGGTTTTAGAAGAGGAAAAGGAAGATTCTCAGGAAGGGGTTGTGGTAGAGGAATACAAAGTAAATATTTTGTTGAACATTACAAATGTCATAAGCTAGATCACTATCAAAGTGAGTGTCCTAGCTAGGAGGAAAACGCAAATTATGTTGAGTTTGATGAGGAAGAGGAAATGATCTTGATGGCCAAGAGTGAATTAAGAAATTGGGCCAAGGAAGAGATTTGGTACCTGGATTCTAGATGTAGCAATCATATGGTTGGGAAAAAAGATTTGGCTATTTGATTTTGATGAAAGCTTTAGAGAAACAATGGAGCTCAGTGATAACTCAACCCTGTCTGTCACATGTGAGAACTGATGTCTACTACATTCCAGGGTTGAGAAACAATCTTCTCAGCATTAGACAACTTCAATATAAGAGGTTGAGTGTGGTTTTCAAGCACGAATATTTTCAAATCTTTCATGAAGAGACGATCCTAATCTCAACTACTCATATGTCTCAAAATAGGATGTGTGTGACCCATGCATCTGTTATCATGCCAATATGCTTTCAGATTCAAACCAATGAACATAAGGAATCTCAATTGTGGCATATTAGATATGCACATTTGAGTGTCAAAGGGCTAGATATGCTTGCTAAGAATAATATGGTGAGAGGTTTTCTAAGCCTCATGAACATAGGAAAAAGTGCATTAATTTCTTTATAGGCAAGCAACACAGAGAACCAACTCCTAAACAAGCGAATTGGAGAGCAAGTACTGAGATGGAGCTTGTCCACTCTGACATCTGCGAACCTATCAAACCCGAGTAACTTGGAGGAAACATGTACTTCATCAATTTCATAGATAGTTTCAGTAGGAAGATTTTGGTCTATTTCTTGGAAGAAAAATACAGTTCTTTTTGTATGTTTAAAAGTTTCAAAGCATTGGTAGAAAAGGAATATAGTAGTTTGATTCAAAACCTTCGAACTGACAAAGGAGGAAAATTGACATCAAATTCCTTCAATGAGTTATGTAGCTTGCAAGGGATCAAAAGGTAGTTGACTACATCATATACTCCACAACAAAATGGAGTATCTGAAAAGAAAAATAGGACTCTCATGAATATGGTCAGAAGCATGTTATCTATTAGAAGTGTTCCTAAGCATTTATTATAACACCCTACTTCCCCATTACTTAATTATAATTAACAAAAATAATTTTTCGCAAAATAATCGGAGTTTAAACAAGTAGGAATGTCACATCCTGTAAAACATCATGAAGTATAAGTCACTTCATCTTTTATTGCTCAGCAATTTAATCAAATAACGAAAGTTAAAAATTAAATTATTTCAATGTCTCCATAGCCTAAACGAAATAAACGCCACCAACTCGTGGTTTAACATAAATCCAACAAAACAGGATACGTAACAATGAAACAAAAAAACAACGCAAGTAAAATAATCCCATGTTCCCCGTGTTACGTATCAGAGTGACTCCTAAGACTCGACCAAGCAACACAAGCTCCATGCTTACTCAAGTACATGAATTATCTGTACTTCCGAAGAAGCACAAACACAACAACAGAAAAGGGGTGAGAATTTCATTTAAATAATTATTAGTGAATATCACATGCTAAGGAGTAGTATTCGCAAAACAGCTCAACAATCACATACATAGTTAATTCACATAACAACATTCCTCACATTTACTATGCACAATCCACATTTTAATTATGTATGCAAAGTGATTCAACCATCATGACACTATGCATGCGGTACCAACACAAACAATATGATTCAAATATATGAACCTGATTCCCGTCGAAATTTGGATAAGTCTTAAGTGTTCCCCCGAACTATAACTTATCTCCCTACGACTCTATCCCGAGAGTCCGGACGATACTAGGCAGCCATCATGGATTCCCACCTAGGCTCATATCCACATAATTATATGAATGCATGACACATCACAACACAGGCATAATAACATTATGCACACCATGATCCTCATTGATCACCGTAATTCTCCCTCCGAATTACTCCAACACACAAGAATATTATACAATTCAAGTTATCAAAATTCACCATAAAATAATTGTAGAATCATCAATTAAGTATCACAAGTTCGTTACACATATGTACGAGTCAATTTCGTACTCAATTCACATACTCACCGTAGTTCACAATTATGGTAACACCCATAAATGTGTCGAAGCATTGAAATTCTGATATGAAAATATTTTTAGATGAAATTTAGTTAAATCAACTTTCCAACGATTTGCACAATGTTTCATCCGGATATACGCAACTCAAGTTACAAATTTTCAAAGTTTTATGAATATGCAAACACTGACATCACACTGCAACATATACTGACAACAAAAAACCTCATTACAAACCAATTAAATTTAGTTCCATAAACTTGAAACCATTTTTACAAGAAAGTACATTGTATTAGCTTTCTACATGTTCAAACGGTGCGTCAAACAGACACCCGAGTAAAAAGTTATGAAGTTTTAAAGTTTTAGAAAATATTTTTGCCCGACTCAGAAAACCGATTTCTTCAAAACTGGAAACCGGTTTCAGCACTTCCAGTAGTGCAAAAACCCCAATTTTCACTCAGGAAACCGGTTTCCTCAAAATTGAAAACTGGTTTTTCCTGTGCCTAGGCAGTTTTCTGCATAATTTTCAATTACGAACCCAAACCCCATTCACTCAAAAACTCCAATTTTTCCAGATTGAAACACGAATTTAATTACGGGCCTGTTTTCCTATTAACACATAACAATCACATATTCATTTATACATCAAATTCATCATGCTTTGTGTAACACCCTAATTTTACCCGGTAATTATAAGCAAAAATTAGAGTGCATTTAAAAATCTTCATCAAACAATGGAATGTCACTTTTCAACTTAAACCAACAAACAACTCGTATTTTCATTTAACAAAGATACATAGCATTCAGAAACACAGTTTTATTCAACACGAATCCAACTTCAACTTAACATTTAGAATCAACTTAGAAACATCTTGCATTCAACTTAAAATAAAGGTCAACATGGAATACAACAAATATAACATAATAACAACTATTCCCCCGAGTGCTACATATCAGAGCATGACCATCTTGACTTATCAAAGAACAATATATAGACTTCAGAAGGTTACTTCGAACATCCACGACTAATCTTGAGTACCTGCCCATTTCCCATGGTGGGGGAAATATCAGCAAAGGGGTGAGATATCTTACAATATAAATGAATGCATGATAAATAATATAGGATATATAGATCATACATAATTTCACCACTTCTCATCATATAACATTTCACAACAATTGTCATCGCAAAACAAATTATCAATATAGTACAACTTTCAAGAACGACAACAATGTCATTAATCAATTAGGACAACATATTCAAATTCACAACTATAATATCATCACGTCAGAATAAACATCTCATAATCACGTCACAACAAACACCTCATCATCTCAACAATCCAAACACAATCCATATGCAATTCAAATGCGACTCGAATGCACCTCAAACTGCATATGCATGTGGTACCATTTAGAGTAAAACTCCCATCGTCTAAAAAATTTCCATTGGGCACATCGTCGCTATTTGCCAATAAGGATGTCGTGTTTGCCATAGTTTTCAGGCCGTCGTGTTTGCCATAAGTTTCAAGCTATGCAATGGATGCGACTCAAATGATACACATCCACAATGAAAATTTTAGTAATACACGCTCGATGTCAAACTGGATGTTATGACATCCACAATTACGCAACACAAACAATAATAACAAACAACATAAAATAGTAAAGAACACACAGAATTGTTTACCCAATTCGGTTCAAACAACCTACTCTGGGGGCTACCAAGCCAGGGATGAAGTCCATTATTAGTAGTATCAATTCAGAGCTAAACTCCCAGTTTACAACTCGTCACTTAATCACTACCCAATGACCCTTCTACCTAGGTTCTACCTAGATATGGAATATCTCCATTCCACTCCCCCTCAATCGCAACAGTGATAACACATACACAATAAACAATTACAGATAGAAGACACACTTAAAAAACACACCTTGACCTGCTTAAAAGCTTCAATCAAGAGACACACACTCGTGCTTAAAAGCTTAGAGTGACACAACTAAAACACAAACTAATTCCAACACAATCATCAAAGATAATAGCGTGGATCACAAGAGACAGTTACAGAACAACCGTTCTTCATAATACACAATTTTCTGTCTACGTTCCAAATTAGGATTGCAGTTCTTTTTATATGCAGTCTTGGGCCTTGGGCTTTTTTAGAAACACATTAGGGTTAACAAAGTTAACCTAATTCACACGCAAACTGTCTGTTACACAATGTGCTGTCAGTAGGATCTTCTGAACGAAATTTGCAGCACTCAATAAAAAGTTTCCTAAACAGATAAAAGTGATAAATCAGGAAACACAATTAATAAAAACTAACAGCTCCTGCTGTCACACATGGATGTCATGACATCGATCATGACATTCATTACAAAACCTGTATTAGCTCCACACTTATATGCAACCTGCATATACACAATCAACCAGGTATGTTTTACCAATAATGCAGCCAACATGCAAAACACCTTCAATCTCCCCCTTTGGCAAATTTTTGGCTAAAACATCCTGTCACACCATACCAGAGAAACACTTGCAGCGGATAACCAAAACACAAAAACACAAGATAATACAAACAAACAACATACATCACCAGTATGTGTAACA
Organism: Vicia villosa; assembly: GCF_029867415.1. Classification (NCBI taxonomy): domain Eukaryota; kingdom Viridiplantae; phylum Streptophyta; class Magnoliopsida; order Fabales; family Fabaceae; genus Vicia; species Vicia villosa. The sequence continues at coordinate 49,705,939 of NC_081186.1, read as the reverse complement.
GCCCGAGCCTTCGGCGTTCCCGGCACTATTACCTCACGATCTTCTCTACCCCCTCACTAGTATGTGTAACACCTGAGGCCGAAGAAGGCGAGGGGTGGTTGCACCGCATGAAACACCTGAGGCCAATGGGGGCTAGGGTGGTCACCACATCGGAATGAGAGGAATCCTGAGGCCGTGCAGGTATGGGACTGCATGGTTGAAGGAAAGCTTATAAGGATTGATGGGTACTACCTATACCAACAAGATGCATCTTCTTTTCGGTAGCTCATTCTATAAGAACTCCACAGTTAAGCGTGCTTGACTTGGAGTAGTATTGAGAGTGGTGACCTTCTGGGAAGTTTCCTGGAAAGCGTGCGAGTGAGGTCAAAGCATGTTGAAAAGACCAGTGTTGGTTTGTGGGGTTAGTCGATCATCCCGAAAGCAGTCTGGGGCGTTACAAATGGTATCAGAGCCAGACCTCTCCCAGTACGATGTGGTTCGAGGACGAACCATGCGGAAGCTGGTGGGCATGTAACACCCGAGGCCGAAGAAGGCGAGGGGTGGTTGCACCGCATGAAACACCTGAGGCCAATGGGGGCTAGGGTGGTCACCACATCGGAATGAGAGGAATCCTGAGGCCGTGCAGGTATGGGATTGCATGGTTGAAGGAAAGCTTATAAGGATTGATGGGTACTACCTATACCAACAAGATGCATCTTCTTTTCGGTAGCTCATTCTATAAGAACTCCACAGTTAAGCGTGCTTGACTTAGAGTAGTATTAGGATGGGTGACCTTCTCGGAAGTTTCCTGGAAAGCGTGCGAGTGAGGTCAAAGCATGCTGAAAAGACCAGTGTTGGTTTGTGGGGTTAGTCGATCATCCCGAAAGCAGTCTGGGGCGTTACAGTATGCACATAGTGCTCAGACAAAAACAGGCAGTGCACAAAAGTAGCACAAGCACAAGCCACAAGAGTAGCACAAACACAAGCCACAAGAGTAGCACAAGCAAAAATAGATCAACACAAAGATAAGAAAATAGAATTGTTGATCACACACAACCATCATTCTTTTTGTTCTGGGGTGACACATAATACACACAACCACCATTCTTGTTGTTCTGGGGTGACACATAATACTTCTCCCCCTGTTTGGCCACAAATGTTACCAAAGCCAAAAGAAGTGTCTTCTCCACCTGTATTTTTTGTTGTTGTTGTTGTTTTACTCTATTGTTCTTCAAGGATGCAGAGTCCCAACTTGCTTCGCAATTTCTCAAACTGTGTAGCATCAAGAGCTTTTGTGAAGATGTAAGCGATTTTGTTAGAAGCATTCTCGTCACTCTTGTTAGAATCATCTTCAATATGCATCATATGTACCATTTGCATACTTTCATCATTCAGAGTTCTTTCAGGGTTGTCCTCTTCTGAGTGAGTGTGTGTGCAAGGTATTATTTCAAGAGAGATGAACCGAGATTGTTGAGGCATCTCAACATTTTGAGTTAGCTCTAAACTTGTTTATGAGGTAAAATTGCACTTTGTGATCATACTAGGGCTATTGTGGTGGGATGTCATCTGATAGTTCTCCTGGATATCTAGCTTGTTGGCAATATCTGGATCAGTAGTTGACTTTTGCATGAGGTTCCATTTGTCCTCCACCTTGTTTTTGATGTAGTAAGGCATAGTTACGACATTCCACTCTATATTCTGGTGAGATACTCCAAGGTATGTCCAGCTTGATTTAAATCAGTTTAACAGATTAGTAGAAATCATACTTGTCATCAGCTCAGCATCTTTAGCTGTGATTACAAGAATCCTGCTTTCCTTTCTTACTTGATCTTCCAAATGTGACAGTGAGTCTAGAGCTCTTTCCATCCAAAATCTTGAGACTTGGTCTGTCTCTAGAATCTTCTTTCTCAGGGAATCCTGGCTGTTGATGGATCCCTTCCATGGGACAACATTTGGAGCAGTGATATCCTTTTGAATGATTCTTTAAATTTTTACTGAAGAACATTCATCAATCCCAGATGCTTTGTTCGTCTCAATTTGCACAATTGAGCTCTCAGCCAGTTTTGATGTTAAGACATTTGTATTAACATTGACCTGATCTGCTGAGTGAGTCGACTCACTTCCTTCTACAATATCCTTTATGACTGTTTTGTTCCTGTTTGTAGCTGAGAAACCTAAATCCTTTTTGTGATGTTTGTTTCGTCTGGATTTCCTTTTTCTGGAGTTTCCTACTTTCTTTACAACCTTCTCTTCAGGTATGTAATGGCTTGAGTGACTAGCTTTCACCCGTGGCTTTTGTTGCGATGGCTTCTCCTTAGTTAGGTTTTTCTGATGAGATGTACTTCTATAGGAAGATTCCTGAGTCTCAGGACAAGTGAACCTCAGGTGACCTATCTTACCACATTGATAGCACCTTTTGGCTGAGATAGGAGTGTGCTGAGCCTCTTGTTTTGCCTTCTTTCCCCTTTTTGTGTCTTGCACCTCTCCTTCTAGATCAACAATGTTCATTATGAGTTTTACTCTTTCTTCTTGTAACAATGCATAAGCATTTTCATACATTGTCAATCTCTTGCTCAATTCCCCATTTAGTACACACATCTCAGAGTATCCAGTAGCTAGTTCTTCGCTGGTGAGTTCTTCAATGAAGATCTCATCATCAGACTCATCCATTCCTTCTATCAGGATTCTTGTTCTGGGAGTAGAAGCTTCTGATCTGATGGTTCTTTCTTTATCTTTTTCTTCATTGATCCTATTGGTCATGGGATAAGTAGTTAGAGACTTGAAATTTGTTGGCTCCCATAGATAATAATTATTTTCAGATCTGACTCCTTTCATGATTTCTTTAATTTCTTTGTTGGTAACAATGCACTCTTCTTTAGTGAATCTGACATACATTCCTTCATCACATAGTTGGCTGATGCTTATAAGGTTTGTGGCCAGTCCTTGCACAAGTAGAACATTATGTAAGTTAGGAATACCCTGACCTTCTATCATGCCAACACCTTTGATTTCTCTTACATCTCCATCACCAAGAGTCACATAGTTGGATTCCTCAGGTTTGAGGTTTACTAGTGAGTTTGTGCTACCAGTCATATGGCTTGAGCAGCCACTGTCATGGTACAAATCTTCTTTGGTGGGCATTCTTAGAGAGGTGTGTGCTATTAGAGCAATATTCTTAGCTATCCCATACTGCTTCCTGTTACTAGTATCATGATCAAGTTTGACTTGTTGTGTTTGGTCTGGATATCCAAATAGTCTGAAATTGAATGGCTTTATGTGACCAAATCTTCCACAGTGATGACACCTCCATTTCTGGAACCTTTTCCTTGAGAGCCTCCCTCTTCTGTTTTCTTGATGTTGTGACATTTGGATTGACATCTGGTTAGTCACACATGTCTTGGATTCTATCCTCCTGAGTTCAGAGATTATTTCCTCTTTAGCCACAAATCCCACTCCAGATATATCTCCTGATCTTTGTCCAGATTCCAGAATTTCTTCTAGAGTATCAGATCCATTGTTCAGCATTTTGAACGACTTGGTCATTTGATCAAGTTTGTGGTTCAACATGCTTACTTCACAACTGAGGGAGTCTATGGTTGCAAGATGTTTAATCTTTTTAGATTCTAGATCTCTTATGATCACCTCTTGCTTCTCCACTTGTTTGCAGACTTCAGCATCCCCCCTACACAACTTCTTGTACGAGGCAGCTAGTTCATCAAAGGTTAGCTCATCATCACTGGAATCATCATCAGATTCATAGATTCTTGTTGAAACTATGACATGCTTTGCAGTTTCCTTTTCTGAATCTGAGTCTTCGTCAAACCAAGTAATAGTCAGTCCTATCTTTTGCTCCTTGTGGTAGGTAGGACATTCAGCTCTAATGTGTCTGAATCCTTCACATCCATGACATTGGACCCCTTTCCCTAGATAGGGCTTATCCTCAGCTTTGAATCTTTTGCTTGAGTCATATGTCTGACTGATGTCATAGGAAGTGTTCTTGACATTGGGTCTGGACTTCTGATCAACCCTTTTAATAAGTCTGTTGAATTGTTTTCCAAGCATGGCTATGGCGTCTGATAAATTCTCATCACTTACACCATTGCTTTTCTTTTGAATCATCACCTGTGTTGGTGACAAACACAATGCTTTTGTTCTTCTTTTCAACAGGATTACAGATGCTTGACTCAAAGGTTTGGAGAGAACCAAGAAGTTCGTCCAGCTTCATGTTGCTGATGTCTTGAGCTTCCTCTATGGCAATTACCTTCATATCAAATCGCTTAGGCAGTGATCTGAGGATCTTCCTTACCAGTTATTCTTCAGTCATTTTCTCACCTAAGGCTGCAGAGTTGTTTGAAATCTCTCGGACATTCATGTAAAATTCATAAATGGTTTCATCCTCTTTCATCTTGAGATTTTCAAACTTAGTGGTAAGTATTTAAAGTCTCAACATCTTTACCTTGGACGTACCTTCATGTGCTGTTTTGAGAATATCCCAAGCTTCTTTAGCCAGCTCACAGTGTTGTACAAGTCTGAAGATGTTTTTGTCAATACCATTGAACAGAGCACTTAGGGCCTTGGAATTGCCCAACGCTAACTCTTCTTCAAATTTTCACCATTGAGTTTCAGGAATTAGAACAGTGGTTCCATCTTCCAGAATTTTCTCAGGATGTTTCCATCCACTTTCAACAGCTCTCCAGGCCTTGCTGTCCAGTGACTTAATGACTGCTACCATACGAGGTTTCCAGTAGTCATAGTTAGAGCCATCCAAGATAGGTGGTCTGTTCCCAAACACTAACAGTTCCTTCTCCATAGTACCAGAATTTTGTTATTCCTAGATCTCACCCAGATGTAAACAGGCAGGGTGCCTGCTCTGATGCCAATTGAAAATTCTAGTAATACACGCTCGATGTCAAACTGGATGTTATGACATCCACAATTATGCAACATAGACAATAATAACAAACAGGATAAAATAATAAAGAACACACAAAATTGTTTACCCAGTTCGGTTCAAACAACCTACTCTGGGGGCTACCAAGCCAGGGATGAAGTCCACTATTAGCAGTATCAATTCAGAGCTAAACTCCCAGTTTACAACTCCTCACTTAATCACTACCCAATGACCCTTCTACCTAGGTTCTACCTAGATATGGAATATCTCCATTCCACTCCCCTCAATCGCAGCAGTGATAACACATACACAATAAACAATTACAGATAGAAGACACACTTCAAAAAAACACCTTGATCTGCTTAAAAGCTTCAATCAAGAGACACACACTCGTGCTTAAAATCTTAGAGTGACACAACTAAAACACAAATTAATTCCAACGCAATCATCAAAGATAATAACGTGGATCACAAGAGACAGTTACAGAACAATCGTTCTTCACAATACACAATCTTCTACGTTCCAAATTAGGATTGCAGTTCTTTTTATATGCAGTCTTGGGCCTTGGGCTTTTTTTAGAAACACATTAGGGTTAACGAAGTTAACCTAATTCACACGCCAACTGTCTGTTACACAATGTGCTGTCAGTAGGATCTTCTGAACGAAATTTGCAGCACTCAATAAAAAGTTTCCTAAACAGATAAAAGTGATAAATCAGGAAACACAATTAATAAAAACTAACAGCTCCTGCTGTCACACATGGATGTCATGACATCGATCATGACATTCATTACAAAACCTGTATTAGCTCCACACATATATGCAACCTGCATATACACAATCAACCAGGTATGTTTTACCAATAATGCAGCCAACATGCAAAACACCTTCACACAAATACAACATAAACAATACGTCACAACATCCTCTAAACCACATCAACTCAATGCCAAGGTTCTATGATAATAACCATATCATTACTATCATAGTAATTCATCACGTCTCAATCATGTCACTTTGTCATATCATTATACAACATTAATTCACTTCACAATACATCAAATACAACTTATCAACATTGACCATAGGGTCTACAGCAACAACAACAAATTCCACATACTAGCAACAACAACAACAACTTCATCATACTAATAACAACATCCACTAATTCATCATGTTAACAACAAACATCAACAATTTGTCTTATTAACATCAAACATCAATAATTCATCTAATTAACAACAATATCAACACATTCATCATATTAAAAATAAAATCACATTACACGGATCAGGTAACATCATAACACGTTATATTCAACTCCCTAATGAAAACATATTTATTGTTGATTTATCACAAGGCATCGTTATCGGCTCACACATATAAAAAACGTACGAATAATTGCATATAGCATATAACATCATTATCAACTTACACATATCAAACACTTACAAAAGTATAAGTCCTATTAAATAACTCTTCTAATGTCTCTCCATCCATGTCTTTCCGGTATACAAACATACATAAAACATTCATCTTCGCAAAACATCATTAAATCGGAAAATAAAAACCAAAAAGAGGTTTCAAAAAGATATCCAAAGGTTTTCAAGTCATATTCATCAGAAAGACATTAATTAGAGCTTTACAGAGGTTTAAACGGCACTTAAAAAGGAGTTACAGATCAAAAGATACATCATTTCAAAGTTACAAAAAGTGTTACATAGTAGGGTCCGCTCAGCGACCCTTCAGCGGGCTTATGGGAACTCAAATTCAATAACCCAGCTTGAAATGGGCTTGTGCTGACTAAAAACAATAACTTTCACTTTTCGTAGCTCTGCTTAGCGGACTAGCTCCGCTTAGCGAGCTCGCACATTTTCAAATTTTCACTTAGCATCCGCTTAGCAAGCCAGGGGCCGCTTAGCGGGCGCGCGATTATGCAGAAAAAATAACAGAGCAAACAAACCTGCATAATCCCACTTCTACCACACCAAACCCTTCTCAAACAGTAATTAGAAGTATATAACAATACCAGCTAACATCATTCATCAACAATAATCATTCAAAACATGTTTTCAACCATAATTTCATGGAATCTATCACAAACTCTAACAATACAAAAACTATGAAATTGAAAGGTTAAAGGTTGAACACAAATCACAACATCATCCACTCATCTAAACCTCTAATAATACATCAAATTCGCAGCAAACCATTTATCAATTTCAACATTCATTAACATTGCAATTCTTCACACATTTATGGATTTCAATTATGAAACCTAATCTCTACCATACCCATCATCATGCCAACCATTAGAGAGTAAGAACCCCACCCTTACCTTAGCAAAAACTTCATCTTCACCAATGGAGTTCTTCCCCTTCATGCCCTAGCTTTCCTCTCTTATTATCTTCTTCTCTTCTTTCCCTTCTTTCCCTTCTTTCTCTTCTTTCTCTTCTTTTTCACCAAAATGAGTTATGAGACTAAATCTATAAAACCCTAACTCTTACTATCTCATTTCTCACTAATGGACTTAACCCATAATCCAGCTATTGTGTCATATTTCTACCACTTAGGCCAAATACTAATAACTTCATTATATTATATCAAACAAAACACTCCATAAAATAATTAAATAGTCACATAACATAAACGAAGATTATTTCCAATAATATTCCACAACTACAATCGATCCATAACTTAAATAATACCAACTCGCAATCATATTCCTCCGACTAATCCGACCATAAACTTAACTGCTCAAATCGACACATTAATCCAATCACGCCTTTAAAATAATACCGATAAATCCCGACTTCAACTAATTCCAACGAATAAATCTTTGATCAATTTAATTAAATAATTAATTAAATTCGGGGCGTTACACTTTGCACCTACACAACATCAATTCCATCATACTAAGAGGAACAACATACAATTGCAATTCAACCACAATTCATCACATCCACATAACACAACAATGGAATTCATCCATAATCACACAAATATACACACAAATTAAGAATTCAAGTATATTACTAAAGTTCTAAGAGGGGAAGGAACCCTCACTACCCTCTCATGTTCAATCACCATTAAAAGAACCCATTCTCCTTTCTTACCTTAGTTTTGAGCTTTGAACCTTGAAGAATGGATGAATTCCTTAGTCTCCCTATTGCCCTAGCTCTTCTTCCTTATCTCTGCTTCTCTTTTTATGTCTTCTCTATTTTTCCTTCAATCCCTTCTAACTTCTCCCTAATATATTTTCTTTTCCCTTAATTCTAATAACAACATTAATAATAATATTACTAATGTTATTAATACTAATAATAAAATAAAATAATTATTTAATTCTATTATTAAATCTAAATAATATTAACCTTATATTATTTAAATAAATAATTACTAACTAATATTTCTAATTAGTTACTCACCACACCTTCCATCTCTACACTATTGTTCATGTACCCCCAACACCTTAATTTCTATATTTTTAAGACAACTACCCCACATCAAGGGCATCACAACATACCATACATCCATCAACGCATATAAATGCACAACGTCGCATAATTAAATTATGATAAATTATTTAAATAAAAATTGGGGCGTTACAAGCTATAGTTTAAGCATCTAAGAGTTTTTATGACTAGTTTCTCATTTGAGAAAGTTTTTCCCAAAATTCTCATATGACTCATGATATGAGTGGATTGCGTTTGCATTTTATTTATGCTATCTTTAGGTTTCATTATGAAGAGTTCATACTGTAGCGGGGAAAATCAGAGATCGAAGCCATTAATTGACTTGACTCAATATTTCAGTGAAAGTCGCCACCACGCTTTATTGTTTCCAAAGGAAGTCGGAAAAGAACGAAAAATCCCAAAGTTTGTTTTTAAAAACAAAAGAGATCTTAGGTACGGGTGTTGATTATACGAGGGGAAGGTTTTAAGCACCCCTCATATTTGTGGTACTCCACAGGAACCTTTTTGAAAATCTGTGTTTATTAAGAGATATCGTGTGCGAAAAAAGGTTTGTTTAATTTTTAAAATAAGCTCGGCAAGACTATGTCTTGTGCCTACATACCTCCTCGGTGCAATGGAGAAGTCAGAGCTAATGTAGTTCCGCTTTTAAAAAACGTTTGAAAAAGGTATATACACATTTACCATCGTCGGGGCGAATACTCAGCCATTGATCTTAAACATGAGAACGAACGAATTCTTTGCGTCAGTAATGAGAGAAGGGCGCCAACTTGGATAAAATCGACAAGTATGCCACTAGCTCTCTCACGTGGAAAAGATTTCGTCGTGTCAATCAATATTAAAATCGTGGGGTATCGCGACTAATGACAATGATTAATCGTGCTTACTTTTGAAAGAAAATGCCAACAAGGGCTAAATATAGTTTTAAAGAAGATTTTAAAAGGGATTTCAAACATAAGAAGTTTTTTAGAAAAAAAGAGAGGAGACTTTGAAAATTTAAGAAGTGGAAGGAGATGAAGAGGCTATCCTAGTGCAGGAAAATAAAAGTTTAGGGAAAAAACGATCTGACTAAAATAAGAAGTCGACACTTGACACATTGAGTCAAGGAAGAATTCCCATCCTTTGGATTACCCACACAAAACCAAAATTACCACTTAGGGACCCAAATGAGCTTGCAAATCTTTGAATAATCGCATAAGTTTCTGACGGAAATCGGGCAGAGTAACGGTTGTAAATGGGCGAAATCCTTATCTTAGTGCTTTGGAATTAACCTTCAAAGGCTTTTCGAGGAGGTACCTTTTGGAATGAAGAAGTGAAGAAAACGGTGGATATTATGAACTCAGGCGTGGTGGTTCAAGCTCAGGCATGGCGGATTTCGGCGAGGTTCAGAAGGTGGTTTGTGATTTCCGGTGGTGGTCCGGCGGGTGTTTAAAGGTTCAGGTGAGTCATTTCTGATTTTTGTTTTGAGTGATTCTGAAAAGGTCTGACCAAAAGTCCCCCTGTGTCAGTGGATTTAGTGTTTATATAGTGCTCAAGTTCAGGATTTGTACTGTGAATTTGGGTTGAGAAATAAATTCTGATGAAATGTAATTTTTTTTTGCTGTGAAGCCCATTCCGAAAATTCGTCCTCCTTGGTCAAAAAATCATTTTTGTATGCAATTCGTGGTGTTAATTCATGATAAATGGGCTTTGAAACTTGTTGTAATTGGATATATTTTTTGGTTGGATTGATTTGCTAACACACCCTTTATTTCTCTTTTTTTTTTCATGTATTAATGGAGAGTGAGATAAAGTCTTGTAGCTTGAAAGAATTTGCAACATGATGTGAACTCAAGAATTTGGAGCTTACTTTCTTAGAAAAAAATTCCACGGTTTGCACTTGAATGATGGATCTTGAAGTTTAGATATAAGACTTGAATTAATCATGATGAACATCTCACAACTTTCCTTGTAACAATGTCTTGAATAATATTATTGAAATTTGAACTTTGAAAAAGTCTTGCCAACCTTGAATGATTATTGAACCTTGAATCAAATTCTTGAACAAAATAAATGCTCAAAAATTCAATATCGTTTAATTGAACATGAACACTCTTGAACCAAATCTTAACCACTTGACAAACATCACCACTATAAGAAAATCTTGATTCAAATCTCTGAAACCTGATTGGAAACATCACCCGAACTATTTGATCCTCAAACCCTATCTGATAAAGAAACCAAAAATAAAAAAACATATATATATTTTTTGAATTTTGATTAGTGAAACATAATAACCGTAAATAAATAAATAAAAGGAACAAAAAGGTGCTTGGTGATTCCACTGCAGGTGAACTCAGAATGAGAGAGGCACAAGAGAACCTCGCACATGATCTTGATGTGATTTAAAAAAGAGCATGAAATGCGGGATCTTAGGGTCAAAAATTGGGGTATGACACATACTCACGGGTTAATGTGTCCAACCTTTCCCTCTTTACCTCAGTAGTACCTTCATGGGTAATTTGGAGTACTTCCCACATTTCTTTTGCAAATTCGCATTGAGAAACTCATAAAAGTTCATCAAGGCCGAAAGCGGCGGTGATGACCATTTTTCTTCTTCATTCAAACGACACTACACATTCTCTTTATCATCTTTGGTCTAATCCTTTTTCAGGTTTGTCCACTACAACACCATTGACTTTGTGTGTAGTAGCAAATGAACCGTCTCACAGCCTTCCAAATACCACGATCCATCCCTTCTATAAAAAATTTCATTTTCTCCTTCCATAAACTATATCCTTCTCCATTAAAGGATGGAGATTTGTTTAGTGAATAACTTGAAGACATTTTTCCTTCTGGGATGATTTGTATTTAACAAGAGTAAGACTCTGATTCCACTTGTTGGACAACTGACTTCTTAAAATTCGCGATTACTTTTGTGATTTTCTCTAATGTACTTAGAATTGTGTTAGTAGTTTCTTAAAGATAGAGTATAACAACGAAAAGTAAAAAAAAGTAAGAGAATAACTAAAATTAAAGAAGATAAGGGTTAGAGAGATTGCACCACATATTTATCCATGTTTGACCGAATGCTAGCCTACTCTATGTTAGACGATGTGACTGATCTAGAAGGGGGGGGGGGTTGAATAGATCCCTTGTTTTACTTTTAGCGCTTTTTAAATTTTAAGCGAAAGCACCCCGGATTTGAAATCGTCTATGAACAATCCGTTATTGGAAAACCAGATATGCTAAACCGAGTGATCAATGAAAAGAGAATCAATGCTTTTGCTTTATCAATTAGCTTACTTATATCACTTTGGTGCTTACTACTACCAATGGACTATTTCAAAATTACGACAATAATTTGTGTGTTGGTTATTTTGTCAAACACTTGGTGTGCAAAATTTAACCAAATTCTAACAACACACTACAACCAAAATTATACTAAGTGAAAGGAAAGTGCGATAAAGAAAAACAACACATAATTTGTTTAGGCAGTTCCCCTTGTCGTCCTCGCGTAAGGTATATCTGCCCCTAATTTAAAACTTAGAATTAGGATATATGATATTGAATTGAAAAGTTTTTACAAGAGAAGAAATGCTATCCACAACCAACTACAAATGCAGAAAATTGAAACAATATTCTTCTCTTCCCTTGATTCGAACTGAACCAAGTGTGTCACCGATCTTTGATAAACCTTCGGTTGTAGCTACCTTATTGAGAACCCAATTCGTTTCTCAAGATCGTGACCCCAATTCTTCCTTCTCTATCCTCCGATTGTTGCTACCTTGTTGAGAGAACCCCTGATTCCGTAATCCCTTAAGCATGGCTGAATATTGATGAAGCGAAGAATTGTCAAAACGCCCAAATCCCAATGATATTGGAGGACAAAACCCTCAAATTTTATTCAAGAAAAACCCACAATCTCTTAACCCGAACAAGAACTCAGTCTACTGTCGGATGTTATCAACACACACTCTTCACCTTGATCGACAAAAATGGTTATGTGTAGTGTTGAATAGTATATTCAAGGCAAATATTTTTAAATCGTATCCACAGAGATTGGGTGATATTACCGCCGTTCTATAGTTACTATTATTTTAAGTTCGAAAGATAACAAAGTTGTTTTGTTTTGAAAAGCTATTTGTTCTAATTAAGACAATTATAAGACAATAGAATAAAACTTGTTTCAATAATAAAAGATTGACAAGATTGGTTTAGGTTTCACTATTCCTATCTTCTATGTGACTTTAACAACTAATGCATAACTTCAATAGCAATGAAAATGTTCTAGTATCCTCTCAACAATGTTTATGTCTAAACAAGGTTGTGAAAGTTAATATATTAATCTTTAGATGATCTCTCACTCTAACTATCAATACATTAAGTTTGATTGATTGATACAAATAGAAAAGTGGCAAATAAATCTATCTCTAGCATTTATCCACTACTTGATAAAATGTTGTAGAACAAGACTTGAAATATATTTCTCAATCATAAATCAAATCTAAGTATGAAATATAACACAACACATTCATCCATTTCAATACTAATGAAGTTCATACAAAAGTGTTAGAGGAAATACATAGTTAACAAGAATAGCTACTACCTCCAATCTTGCCAAAGTGGGATTTAGCTACTCATCACCATGGTTGACAACAAGAGGAATGAAGAAGAAGCTCTAAGCATCAATCTCTCACAAAGGTGCAAACTTTTCTCTCCAAAACCCTAATCTCAATGTGTGGTGTACAATTGAATACAATCTTCTAATTCCCCCTTTTTATCTCCCTAAATAACCCCTAATTCGTACTAACTTTTCCTATTCAAAAGATAAGCCCAATTCTCATGACAAGTGGCAACAAAGTAAAAGATAAAATTCTGCAGCGCAGTGTTTGCGGGGCAAACAATGTTTGCGGGGCAAACAGTGAAATTCAAAACTGGACTTGTTCAGCATCTAGCAGTTGGCGACGCAAAGGATGTTTGCGGGGAAAACTTGCCTCATCAACACTTCTTTTGCTATTCCAAGTATTCAAGTAATTCCTCTTTGCTTCCATGATCTTCAAACCTTAAAAACGCTACAAAACTAACAAACATGTGAAATAACAATTCAAATGAACTAAAATGAACAAAATTGCAAAATTATTAAATTGTATGAATAAAAGTGTGATTATTGAGTAAAAAGTGGTTAAAGGGACCAAAAACAATATATGAAAATTAGTACTATTTGGTCCCTAACAACTCTCCCCAACTTACCATTTTGTTTGTCCCTAAACAAAAATTCACAAGAGTAGTAAGAGCAATGCACAAGAGACTGATGACAAGGTAACCGAACACTCAAGTGGCTCAAAAGTATAAGTCTTTTCAAAGTACACTCACCACAATGCTAAAACAAAGCATGAGAAAGAATGATGGCAAAGTGCAAATTATTATCAAGAAATTCCAAAAGAGACATGTCAAAATTGAATCAAACCTACACACACATCATAGTAATGATGAATACAAGAGGGTTTACTTTCACTCATCCGGGCATTTAAATCAACAACAACTCAAATCATGCGTTCACCATAACAATTTCAAAAATTATGTGCAAAGTGAGAATCAAGGGGGCTTTTATAGGTTGTAGTGTGGCTTGGGTTACAAAGAAAGGATTTTATTAGAGGGAATTTAAACAAAAAGGCTTATCCTAAGGGAGCATTCCTATCAATTCACTTAACAACAACACTTGTTTGAATCCCCTTTTCTTTCTTTTCTTTTTCTTTTTCTTTTTTTTTTCATTATTTTTCAACAACACATAACGGGAACGATTTTTTTTCTTTTTCTTGCCCCATAATTTCAAAATGTGTTGTTCTTTTCTTATTACCACAAAACTCCTAAGTACCACTTTTCATTTGTTTTTCAATCAACTCTCCCCAACTTTAGGATTCAAACCATATTAGATACAACAATGCTCCCTACATAGACATAGGCACAAGGCAAAATTGCAACCATTGCGGTGAAGGTTTTAATGAAAGAACAAAAAATTAGGATTCACATACAAAATATTTTCAATAATCACATGAATCCTAATGAGCTCAAAGGGGTTGACTAAGAATCACTCCTCACAAGGTTAATTGATTTAGCTTTTTTGGTCAAGTGGTTTTTCTCAAATTCAAACAATGCCTCTATCACTTTCACACTTTTCACAAACAAGAATAATGCATGGTTTAACATGATAAAAATGAGTTGAAATAAATTCCAGTATCCCGCATTTAGTGCACAATGGAAAGTTTCCTCACAATTGGTTAAGTTCTAAATTTTGATTCAAAATGACATGTGATTCAAGGAATTTATGCTAAGCAATTTTCACACACCATCAACTAACCATGTTAAGTCTAGATAGCGATAAAATGTACCTTAATTTTCCTTGATACCGATTCTCATCATTGCCACTCGAAGTGTTCACAACATCCACTCTTGTCCGTGCCCATTGATTCCTCAAGCTCCCTTTGCAAAAGAACAATTAAACAAAAACACTTTGAAAAGTTGGATAATTACTTTCCACCCAAACACACAATTAATCCACAATAATAAAATTGCAATTCTTAAAGATGTTCAAATGGTGAAACGAGAGCCACCATAAAGTACATAATTAAAAACCAAAAAGTGAAACCATAAATAAATAAAACAAAACAGAATTAAGACTAAAATAAAAATAAAAATAAACTAAAAAAAATGCTACAACACCACTTCAATCCTCTTCTTCATCACCACCACCAACTGTCCTGATCACATCCTCCATTGTATCGTCCTCATTTCCGGTACCATTGCCTCCTGCACCCCCCCATGAAAAGTGGCCTGCCCACAGGCCAATTTGTGTATGCATCATACTCCGCTTCCAAGGAATGTGGGTGAAGATAGGGTATTAGAATGGGAGATGAGTTTAGTTAGGACGAGAGCGGTAGAGTGAGAGGAGAGAAGTAAAAATAAAAGATAAAAATAAAAAAAACTAGGTTAAATTAAAAGCTAATTTTTTTTTTTTTTTGAAAGTGGAAATTTTTTTGTACTGAAGTGTTTGCGGGGCAAACACCTGTTCGCGGGGCAAACAAGAAAAATTTTCTTTGTAAAATTGGCTTACTCACTGTTTGTGCTTTGTTTGCGGGGCAAACAGTGTTTGCGGGGCAAACAGACTTGAATTTTTTAAAAATGCCAATTTTTACACTTAACTTCCACTTCCTTTCAAAAATAGTTACTAAATAACTCTGAAAACAAAAATCAAAAAGCATAATAGAATCTACTTACGACGTTGGGTTGCCTCCCAACAAGCGCTTTGTTTAACGTCGTTCGAGCTCGACGGTTCGATGGTGCACCAAGGCTTGACGAGCGAAATGACACACCATCGCGGCTTGCTTATCCATCGTGGTAGCCTTTTAGTCTTTGTTCCTTTACAGTCCAGCTTTCTTGTGTTTTAGGGTCCTCCACCATAATGGATCCATAATTTCGCACCTCTTTCACAACAAATGGCCCCGACCACTTTGACTTTAACTTGCTAGGAAACACCTTGTGTCTTGAATTGCACACAAGCACCATTTGACCAACTTCAAAGTTTTTGTGATAAGTCTTTCCCTCATGATTTGCCTTCTCCTTGTCCTTGTGAATTTGATTTGCCACCTTAATGATTTCTCCTTTTTCATCATCGATTCGAAAGTTGTCATGTTCATCCTTATGAGGCTTCATAGACTCAAAAAGAGTAAAAATTACCTCTTTATCTTGCACCCTTACTTTCATAATCCCATCATCGATATCAATCATCATTCGGGTGGTCTTCATGAATGGTCTTCCAAGTATTAATGGCACATCACGATCCTCCTCCATGTCGACTACCACAAAATCAACCGGGAACAAAAATTTGTCCACCTTTACCAGCATGTCTCGTACAACTCCATATGGTGAAATGATAGACTTATCGGCTAGTTGTAAAGTTATCCTGGTGTTTTTCATCTCAATGTTCCCCAATCTCTTGACAACGGATAAAGGTATTAAATTGATGCTAGACCCCAAATCAACCAAACCATTACTAATGTAGTTACCTCCAATGGTGATCGGTAAAATGACTCGTCCCGGATCGGCTTCCTTTCTTGGGGGAGTTTTTTGAATAATTGCACTACAATGAGCATCAAGCACAACTGTCTCTTCATCTGTGTACTTATTTTTCTTTGTGAGCATCTTCTTCATGAATTTTGCATACTTGGGCATTTTCTCCAATGCTTCGGAAAATGGAATATTTATGTGAAGTTGTTTAAATATATCCATAAATCGAGCGTAGCGCCTTGCGTCTTCCTTCCTTGATTGCACATGCGGGTAAGGTAGATGTTGGAGAGGAATTGTGCTCACATTCTCATTTCTCTTTTTATTCCTCTTCACTTTTTTGTCATTTTTCTCTCTTCCTTCTTCTTTTCCGCTCTTTTTCAACTAATTCTTCCTCCACTTTCTCCTCACTCTTTTCTCCCTCATCATCAAGTACCACCTCACCCTTTTGGTTTTCAACTATTATTTCCTCATCATCTTCCACTATAACACCTCCATCTATTCCACCATTTATCTCTTTACCACTTCTTGTCACAATGGCTTTGCAATGCTCCCTTGGATTTGTTTGAGTGCTGGCGGGAAAAAAAGATCCCGGTTGTTGCTCGGACAATTGCTTTGCAAGTTGACCCACTTGATTTTCTAAATTCTTTATGGCCGCTTCATTGCTCCTTTGGTTAGCCATGGATGCTTGCATGAATTGTGTAAGAGTGTCTTCCAATTTTGAGCTCCCACCTTGAGATTGTTGACCTTGGACTTGAGGGTTTGGGCTATGATAAGGACTTTGATGTTGATAGTGTTGATTGTTGAATCTTGAGGGTTGAAATCCTTGGTTGTTTCTTTGGTACGGATTATTGTGAGGTGGAGGTTGCCTTTGATAACCTTGATTTTGATTGTTGACATAATTCACTTCTTCACCCTCGGGAGGAGGACAAAACCCGGTAGGATGGTCACCTTGACAAAGTTCACAACTTGCTATGTGAGAAGTCATTTGCATCCCATGAATTTCCTTCATTTGTTGTGGAAGCTTCGACATTTGCTTAGTGAGTAACTCAACTTGTTGAGAGAGAATCTTGTTTTGAGCAAGGATGGCATCATTGGTGTTTAATTCGAGAACACCCGACTTCCTTTGTGATGGACTCCTATCATGTTGAGTTTGGAGATCATTGAGTGCCATACGATCAATTATCATTATTGCATCCTCCGCGCTTTTTGACATTAAAGATCCACCCGCGGTAGCATCCAAAAGTGTCTTGTGCACCGGTTGAAGCCCATTGCAGAAGATGTGAATTTGTGTGAGATCATCAAAACCATGACCCTTGCATTTTCTAAGCATGGATTTGAATCTTTCCCAAGCATCATTTAAGGACTCGTTGCTTCCTTGATTGAAAACCGCGATTGCCGTTTTGGCCTCCATGAATCGGGATTGAGGAAAATATCGTTCTAAAAATTTTTCTTCCAATAGATTCCAATCCGTCATCACATTTGGTAATTGATCAAGATACCATTCTTTAGCTTTCCCAATTAATGAATGTGGAAATAGCCTCTTGAACAATGATTCTTCATTCGCCGCATCAACTCCCGTTGAACCCGCAATCTCGTAAAATTTGGTGAGATGTGCGAAAGGATCCTCATGATCCATTCCGGTGAATGGATTTGCATAAACAAGTTGGAGGATTCCGGTCTTCATCTCCGTATTTGCTCCACCTTGAGCATTGCGTGCAAATTGGGCGGTGCGTCTTGGACTATTGGCGGACATTTCGGTTGGAACAACACCCGCCATGTCTCCTTCAAAAGTCTCTACAACTACTTCTTCAATGTGATTGTTAGAAGAAGTAGATGCCTCTTCTCTTTGTCGCTTCTCTTGGGCTAACTTCCTTCTTCTTCGTGTCTTGCTATTGAGCTTTCGGAGTGTTCTCTCAATTTCGGGATCGAAATGAAATTGCTCTTCGGAAGCCTTTTCTCGCATACACAAGAATCTACAAAACTAGCAAACCAAGTGAAACGAAAAAGCAATATTAATAAAGTAACAAAACTTAAAACAATGAACTATTGCAATGCTTGCAATATCAAACGCCAATCCCCGACAACGGCGCCAATTTGTTGAATAGTATATTCAAGGCAAATATTTTTAAATCGTATCCACAGAGATTGGGTGATATTACCGCCGTTCTATAGTTACTATTATTTTAAGTTCGAAAGATAACAAAGTTGTTTTGTTTTGAAAAGCTATTTGTTCTAATTAAGACAATTATAAGACAATAGAATAAAACTTGTTTCAATAATAAAAGATTGACAAGATTGGTTTAGGTTTCACTATTCCTATCTTCTATGTGACTTTAACAACTAATGCATAACTTCAATAGCAATGAAAATGTTCTAGTATCCTCTCAACAATGTTTATGCCTAAACAAGGTTGTGAAAGTTAATATATTAATCTTTAGATGATCTCTCACTCTAACTATCAATACATTAAGCTTGATTGATTGATACAAATAGAAAAGTGGCAAATAAATCTATCTCTAGCATTTATCCACTACTTGATAAAATGTTGTAGAACAAGACTTGAAATATATTTCTCAATCATAAATCAAATCTAAGTATGAAATATAACACAACACATTCATCCATTTCAATACTAATGAAGTTCATACAAAAGTGTTAGAGGAAATACATAGTTAACAAGAATAGCTACTACCTCCAATCTTGCCAAAGTGGGATTTAGCTACTCATCACCATGGTTGACAACAAGAGGAATGAAGAAGAAGCTCTAAGCATCAATCTCTCACAAAGGTGCAAACTTTTCTCTCCAAAACCCTAATCTCAATGTGTGGTGTACAATTGAATACAATCTTCTAATTCCCCCTTTTTATCTCCCTAAATAACCCCTAATTCGTACTAACTTTTCCTATTCAAAAGATAAGCCCAATTCTCATGACAAGTGGCAACAAAGTAAAAGATAAAATTCTGCAGCGCAGTGTTTGCGGGGCAAACAATGTTTGCGGGGCAAACAGTGAAATTCAAAACTGGACTTGTTCAGCATCTAGCAGTTGGCGGCGCAAAGGATGTTTGCGGGGAAAACTTGCCTCATCAACACTTCTTTTGCTATTCCAAGTATTCAAGTAATTCCTCTTTGCTTCCATGATCTTCAAACCTTAAAAACGCTACAAAACTAACAAACATGTGAAATAACAATTCAAATGAACTAAAATGAACAAAATTGCAAAATTATTAAATTGTATGAATAAAAGTGTGATTATTGAGTAAAAAGTGGTTAAAGGGACCAAAAACAATATATGAAAATTAGTACTATTTGGTCCCTAACAACTCTCCCCAACTTACCATTTTGTTTGTCCCTAAACAAAAATTCACAAGAGTAGCAAGAGCAATGCACAAGAGACTGATGACAAGGTAACCGTACACTCAAGTGGCTCAAAAGTATAAGTCTTTTCAAAGTACACTCACCACAATGCTAAAACAAAGCATGAGAAAGAATGATGGCAAAGTGCAAATTATTATCAAGAAATTCCAAAAGAGACATGTTAAAATTGAATCAAACCTACACACACATCATAGTAATGATGAATACAAGAGGGTTTACTTTCACTCATCCGGGCATTTAAATCAACAACAACTCAAATCATGCGTTCACCATAACAATTTCAAAAATTATGTGCAAAGTGAGAATCAAGGGGGCTTTTATAGGTTGTAGTGTGGCTTGGGTTACAAAGAAAGGATTTTATTAGAGGGAATTTAAACAAAAAGGCTTATCCTAAGGGAGCATTCCTATCAATTCACTTAACAACAACACTTGTTTGAATCCCCTTTTCTTTCTTTTCTTTTTCTTTTTCTTTTTTTTTTCATTATTTTTCAACAACACATAACGGGAACGATTTTTTTTCTTTTTCTTGCCCCATAATTTCAAAATGTGTTGTTCTTTTCTTATTACCACAAAACTCCTAAGTACCACTTTTCTATTTGTATCAATCAATCAAGCTTAATGTATTGATAGTTAGAGTGAGAGATCATCTAAAGATTAATATATTAACTTTCACAACTTTGTTTAGACATAAACATTGTTGAGAGGATACTAGAACATTGCATTGCTATTGAAGTATACTTTGGTTGTTAAAGTCACATAGGAGATAGGGATAGTGAAACCAAAACCAATCTTGTCAATCTTTTATCTTTGAACAAATCTTATTTTATTACTTGTTTTACCTTTTGAATAGAAAAATAGAAACTCAACTTAAACCATCTTTGTTACAACTTAAACTTAAAGCGATAGTAACTATAGAACGGCGGTAATATCACCCAATCTCTGTGGATACGATTTAAAAATATTTGCCTTGAATATACTATTCAACATGTAGTTGCCAATGGATGAATGAGAGGTTGAAGATGATAAGTGCCTTGTGTATCTATTTCACTTTTCTTGTTCAAAACCATATGAAATAACCAATCAGACTTATATATGTTACTCAAAGCCAAAGCAACAAGTGAAAAACAAAATTCTGGTTTTCTGAGCGACAGGTCGACCTGAGTAGTTGAGGGGGTCGACCTGAGCATACTCGAGACTGTTATGAGAGAAAATTTGCAGGCCATGCATCGATCTATGGGTCGACCTGAGCAAACCTGAGGCTTTACCAAAGTTGCATGCGTCGACCTAAATAGGGCCATGCGTAGACCTATGTTTTGCAATTTTGATTTATAGGATGCGTCGACCTATGGGTCGACCTGAGCAAACCCGAGGCTGCACCAAAAAACCATGAGTCAACCTGAACAATGTGTAGGTCGACCTGAGCTTATGAAACTCACAAAGCTGTCCATTTTTGTAATCATGAGTCGACCTGAACAATCTATAGGTCGACCTATGCATCTGACATATCCAAAAATGCCAATTTTTGTGATCCTTCATACTTCCTTGTTTGTCCTATCGACTAGAGTCACTTCTAAACTAAAAGGACACATTTTGACATCATTGAAACACTTCATTTCCCTCACACTCTAGTCCCCAAGAGATATTCTTGAGATTTCAACTATAACTTTAAGCTTTTACAGGTTATGCCCACGAACCTTAATACAATCTAATCTTGAGATTTTACAGGCTTATCCCCAGCCAAAGATAGCTTTTACCCCAGACTAAGCTATCAAACCATTTAGATATTTTCAGTCTTATCTCAATAACCAAACAAAGTTTTTTCAGCGAAGCTCAAGAAACCATGACATAGATTTTATAACTAATTTATCTCTCAAACCAAACTCAATCTCCCAAGTGTATTTCACTCTCAAGAACTAAAACTGCCAGTACGACCACTTACAAAATCTTCCTCACAAGTAAAGTTTTCACTCAAAAGCACTAAGGAAAATTAAGTGACAAAGAAATATTTCTAGAGAGATAAAGAGAGATAAATTCCAAAGAAAATATAAAGCTTTGGAAAGTGGCGTGAAATGAAGAGGAGGCGAGCTTCATTTATATAAAATAAGGAAAAACCAGAAAAGGAAATGATCTATGGGTAGAATTGATGAGCCAATCGGTTGGCTTAATGCTTCAATTGATTGGATAAGATGTTTTTAAGTGATTGCCTTGCCTAATATGAAAATATTGGATATAAATTTGTTGCAAGTTATTAAGATGCTTTCCTAATTGTTTGGTTAACGTTTGGTCTTTCTCCATTTAATTGGCTTAGTGCTCCAATCGATTAGATGGCTCAAAAAAGTTTTTCCAATCGATGAGCTTAAGTCTCCAATCGATCGGCTAATTCAAATTATCTTTTAAAAGATAGGGGATAATTCTTAATCACTTGGCTCAATTTTTAAAACAATTTTAAGATATAAAAAGGTAGGAAAAAGTATTTTAGGTGTGTGTGTGTGTGTATGTGTGCGCGTGTGTGTGCGTTTCCTTTGAACTTAAGAGCTACTCCCTTCCTTTTACGAAAGTCTGACCTCTCAGACAGAAACGACCTGGAAAGCTCTCACACTTTCTCTCTTTCATTACTCCAAAACTTCAAGATTCTTTTAGAGATGTAACGACCATATAAGGACTTCAATATTGAGACTCTTTTCTTGACAAGGCTTGAGATGTTTTTCAAGTTGGGTCACCATCATTAGAGAGTTGAAAGCTATTGCCATCGACTTCATCAAAATTGTTGACGTTGTCATCATCAAAACTTTCAAGAGAATCTTTTGTGGGATTATTGACTTTATATATGCAAGCACATAAATCCATAGAGATGACATGATGTCTTATAGTAGTCTACACATTGTCAAATTGTTACAAGACTCGCACGGGTAGATATTAAGACATACATAATTTGAATAAGATACAATAAGAATAAAGTCATCCAATGGGCGTGTGTTGTGGTGAGTAGTGTAGGAGTCAAACCGCACATCTAGCAATAGAAAAAAAATTCAAACTCTCGTTACAACTCTGTAAGAGGATGTCCTTTTGTCAAAATGAAGAAGTTAGGACAAGGCTCTATCTTTGTGTACTCCCGTCCACCAATACTGGACAAATTTGGATGCATCCATTCCTTCACCAATCTAATAAAACATTTTTAGCAACTAATTAAATAATTAAATAAGTACGTTACTTGAAGCAGTGTCATATATCCTACTAGATGCCTCATTCTGAACTTTTTTTTGTAGCATTCATCTCTATATACAAATAAGCCAATGCAAAAGGGCCATAAGCATAATAATTAATCATATAAAGATCTCTGAAACACTCCAAATGGATCACATGACTTTAGGTGGAGCTTTGTCAATGAAGATGGTCAATTCCACTAAATAAATTAGACATGTCTTGACGGTTTACTGCTTGTGCATATGTCTCTCATCACCGTCATCGACCTCACCAACGTCCCTTGCAGTTGCAAGGTGTCTCACAAACTCAAGTTTTAGGTAGTTGAATCATGCATGAACCCTTTAGTCTTTTGAATTTCCCATTTATTGCACTACCTCTCTTATCTAGACGAGTCTGAGTTGCTCCTAACATGATTTCTAAACCTATTGATCCTATTCATCATTAAAAATTGACAAATACATAAACTAATGAGCAAATTTGACAACAAGAAATAAAATAAATCATCAAATCAATATTCAATTTATTAAATTTTGGATGATGGAATTCGAATGCATGCTATCGTGTGTGTTGAAATTATAGAATATGAATCCATGCAGTATGAACCATCCTCGAATTCTATAATATGAATGATACTAGCAACTTAAAAAAAACAAGACTTAATTAGTTCTGAAGTCCTTTAACTTAATTTCAGGTTTTACTTTAATCCCTTATTTAATAAACTTTACATATTAGTCTCTTAAAAACGATTTCGTTAGTCTACTTGGTTCTTACCGTTAAATTTTCTGAGAAAACTTTAACTTCGCTTACGTGGCATGACAGCAAGACATTTGTTAATAAGCTGACTCAGCATATGTATTAAAAAATTATTCTTTTATTTAAACTTGAGAGATTTTATTTTCGGAGGTTAAAAACCCGCAAATCGTTAATAATGTGAAAAAAAAATATAACACCCCATTACTATCACAATACTCAACAAATACTCTCAAAATAGAGTAATCAAGCTGGTTACTATACAAATTTTTTTCAAGTCTCTCAACAATAAGATTGACATGCTTTTCTTCATTGAATGGATAATGAACAACAATGACTCAGTTTCTAGAAAAGTGTTAACCGAATAAATCATCCACTGCACCAACTTCTTTACTTTTATCTAGTGCTTAAGGGGTCATCATGTAAAGAAGGCAATATCCTAAAAATCATTCTGATACCTGCAAAGATCAATTCACACTTAATGTTAAAACAAAGACAATTACACAACACATACACAAATTTATAGCAAGAAAAAGATATTAGTTGAAACATTTTGATGTATTAAAATTATATTTTATAATTCACCAAACTTCAAACCAATCTATGAAAAAATAGGAAACAATCATAATCAATTGATTAAACTTGCTTCAATTTTGGATGAGTTAAGAGTAAAAACCAATCCTCCAAGCAAGTCTTTAATTGCTGCTTAATATCAAGTAGAATACACCAAACATTATCACTTATAAACTCTAAAAATATATAAACATTATCACTTACCACAAGCTGAGCATTAGAACTAATATATATTACACTTATAAACATAAATATCACACATAATTCATTCTATCAATAAGAGAAAACCAATAATATATAACGAAATCTAAACAAAGAAATATAACACCAAAATCCAAACAAAGAAAAATCTATAACAATCTAAACCAAACATGTTTTTTTTCTCAAATTAAGAAAGTACCATTCAATATCTATAACACCAATTACATTTTAATCAATAAATCTAAAAAAAAATGTTGGATCTGAGATTCAAAAAGTACCATTAAAAAAATGTTACTGATTATGTAAAGATGGAGTTGAGATCTGAGATATAGCAGTTGCAAAAGAACAAAGCTTCACTGCGGCCTCCGGTTCAGTTGATGCAAGACGAAATCCAATTCTTCGCTGGTGATTCTTCTGTCATTACATATAAATGCAACGATGGAGGTGTGAGGCAGCAATTAAATAAAATTTGAAAGAAAATATATATACTTAGAGTTGTTTGAAGGTATGAGCAGCAATGGAGAAGAAAATGAAGGAAATTTTTAGAATGTAAACAGAGGTGAGAATGAGAAGAAGAGAAAGAGAAAAGAAGTTGGCGGCTAGGATTTTTTGGATGGAAGAAGAGAGAGAGAGATTATGTTTTAAATCCCCGTGGAAAAGCACCCATGATATAATAATAAAGCTAGATAATGAAATAAATCAAACTAGATTGTCACCTAAGGAGAAGTTAACGTTTTTTTTACCAAATTTAACAGAAAGGATCAAATATACTAACGAAATCATTTTTAAGGGACTAACATGTAACGTTTTTTAGATAAAGGAATAAAGTGAAACCTGAAATTAAATTAAAGGACCAAAAGATACATTAAGCCAAAAAACAATCAAACAATGTGTTCTAACTTGTTGGATACATGACGATTCAAACATTTGATTAAAAATAAGGCAGTAAAATTATTTTGAATTTCAAAATAAAAAAGAGAAAATGTAGAAATGATGAAAGATTTCATACATTATACAGAGTGTGTTGGGCTTCTTGAATTCGAACATTTAAAAAATACACCCAAATTTTAGAAAATTAGAATGATGTTTTTAATTTTCAAAGAGATTCTAAGAATTTTGATGGGGTGAGAAAGAAAAAACATTGTGATTATTACAAAATTGTTTTCTATAGGTAGAATTACCTTATTTGTAGTTCATCAAATCGGTATTGAACTAAGTTGGGCCTAATATTGTGCAAGATCCAATTACCTTGGGAAATATGCTAATATAAAATAGAAACACTTTCATCACACACCCCCTCTCTCTCTCTCTCTCTCTCTATATATATATATATATATATATATATATATATATATATATATATATATATATATATATATATATATATATATATATATATATATATATATATATATATATATATATATATATATATATATATATATATATATATATATATATATATATATATATATATATATATTCTGTTGTCGGCCATTGCAAAGGATAACAAATTTGTGTGCCTTCAAGTGCAAGGCATTATTACAATGTGGTCCATAAAAGAACATGCAATTCTATTGGGACAAATTGAGCAGCCAATTTATTCAATTAAAAAAAATTCTAATTGCTTACATTGAAAAGGAAATATATAGTTTTTTTAATTAAAAAAGACGATATTGTTTTTTTCAGTTGTCTATGTTGCATAGCTTTACAAGTTTGTATGTCGATTGTAATAATGCTGAAGAAGGTACCATTTGTTTCTTTCAATTGGTTATTACAGCACATACAATGAAAACAAAATTCTGGTCTTACAAATTTGGCTTGGAGTTAAACTTATACATTGCCTATAAGAAACTCAAAACAAAAAACTTATCAAACCTAGGCCTGCTGTGTCCATGCTCAATGTCACATGGGTTTCCATTCAACAAGATGTTAATATAGATGGTATCTTATCGGCAGGTTTTTAATAGCGGTTGCAGTCGATGTCTATGTAAAGTTAAGAATTTTACGATTCTAACTAATATAGATCTTTTGTTATAGTTTGAGGTCGTTTCAGTGTGAGTTAATTACTATATAAATTTCATTAAAATTATTTGTATCTACAGAAATGATTATTATTTTAGAATTGATTATATTTAAAATTTAAATTTAATTTTTTTTATTATTGTCTAATTAATGTTCAAATATATATTAAATTAAAACAAGAAAATATCGGTTGATAACTGATTTTTTGGCATTCTAAACCATGATAACTAATTTTTGTCGCATCCTAAATCAAGATAACATTTCTTTTTAATATTTAGAAGCAATTATTAAAAATTGTAGTCTAATGGTATAAGTTGAAATCCTAAAGAGGTATTATGAAAGAGGCCGTTTATGTTGATAACTGATTTTTGCGATTTTAACCGCTCACTGTAACGCCCCAAACTACTTTCGGGATGATCGACTGACCCCACAAACCAACACGGGTCTTTTCAGCATGCTTTGACCTCACTCGCACGCTTTTCGGGAAACTTCCCAGAAGGTCACCCATCCCAATACTACTCCAAGTTAAGCGCACTCGCACGCTTTCCGGGAAACTTCCCAGAAGGTCACCCATCCCAATACTACTCCAAGTTAAGCGCACTCGCACGCTTTCCGGGAAACTTCCCAGAAGGTCACCCATCCCAATACTACTCCAAGTCAAGCACGCTTAACTGTGGAGTTCTTACGGAACGGGCTCCCGAAAAGAAGATGCATCTTGTTGGTATAGGTAGTACCTATCAATCCTTATAAGCTTTCCTTCAACCATGCAGTCCCATACCTGCACGGCTTTAGGATACCTCTCATTCCGATGTGGCGACCACCCTAGCCCCAATTGGCCCCAGGTGTTCCATGCGGTGCAACCACCCCTCGCCTTCTTCGGCCTCGGGTGTTACACTCACACTATATAAGCTTCACACACGTTAGTTTAAGGTATCTCATTAACTCTCACTCTAAACTGCTTTTCGAATACTTCACTAACTTTGCGTTAGAGTGCTAACATTGTAGATGATGCTTGTAACACCCTAATTTCCCCGCATGTAATATAACAATTAAATCAAGATATAACATTTAATCACATTAGGATGTCACACATCTTAATGCTGCAACAAATAAAACTTTAAAATAAAACATTTAACATCTGTCACCGCATGCTCACCTTCACCTAGGATATCATCACAGTAGAATTATCGAACAACATAATATGAAGCATGCATGTCATAACTCAATTCTTTGTTAAACATTCAAAACAATTGCACTGACCAATTTCACATAGTAAGAGAAGCAACAACAAAACGTTGAGAGTATTACATCCAACTCTGAAACATAGTAAACAAAATAAAATAATGTTCTCCCCCATCCAATGTTATAGAATCAGAGCACGTAATCTAAAACACAAAACAAACTAAAAGAAGAATAAATTCTCGCCATCCTCCAACTCTAAGCAGCTACTAGATTACTTGCTTATCTGTACTCTGAAGAGGAGTACAAACCACAATAATAAAGAGGTAAAAATACATTCAAATGATAAATATTACATAAACAATCAGGATAGATTCACACACTACTCAATCACACATATGTCATGTAACACCCATTTTCTAAACCCCAAATTATAATTAAACATTCATAGAGTATTATCATGCATAAAATAAAAAGGGCGTCACATGTTGTTTTCACCATAATGAAAACCCAAATAGTCAAAATACAAACATGCACTGATCACCTTATAACACAATTTGAAACTTCATGCTTTCAAACATTATGCATATCGCACGCGGAATAATAAATCTCAAGCAATTTCAATGAATATATCCCATATTATATCCATCAACCAAATCATATAACATAATCAACTCATATATGTACATGTCATATGAGTTTAACAGCTAGGCAACACAGCCTTCAACTTCGAGAATCCAAAATATCATACCAAATACAAACAAGATAACAATATCCAAATATTAAAACATGAGTTCAAATAAACCCCCAAATGTTACATCATCAGAGCATTTGACTCACTACCTAATCAAAACGATAAATCAAAAGCTCCTCGTCTAAATCCTCAGACAACCTCACTACTCATCGGAACCTCCACGACGTCACAATGAACATCATTCAAACCGAAGGGTGAGAATTCACATCATAATAAATACATACAATATGTACAATGAATATAACATACAATAGCATTATCATTTATCACACTTCATAAATTGAATAAGTTCCATATTTAACGCACAAAACACAATTTCCAATTATTACCAAGGCAATTCACATCAATTCAAGCAATCACATAACACCTAATGTGACTCGAATGCAATTAATGTGACTCAATGCATGTGGTACCATGTGAGTATCAAGCTCAATGCTCCCGATTATAAACCAGAGTCACACTTCTGATTCGGACAAGATCAAAGCCCTCAAAATATGAACCTTTAGTTCACCGCTTATGTTTCCACAAAGGATCAAAGCCAACCAAATATGAACCTATAGTTCACTGTAACACCCTTCTAAACCCCGCGGAATATAATTTTAAATTCAGAGTAAACATGTACAAGAATGTCACAACTTCAAAAGAAATAAAATATCAAATCGATTGTCATACCTTTTTGAGGAACGAAATCACATTATTCAGTAAACCATGTTCAACACAGCGGAAAAGAATTTAAAAAACTGAATAACATAAACTATCAGTTCACCGATCAATTAAACATAATCCAAAACGAATAAAATAAGAGTTTATCAATTAACTCTAAAACAAGCGTTCCCAGTGTTACAAGACCAGAGTATGACACCGACGCAAACACTAAACGAACTGGCCTATAAGCTATCCTCACCAAGCACAAATGCTGCTACTCCTCAATCTGAAAAATAATCAATAGTAAGGGTGAGACATATGAAAATTAAACTATATTATAAGTTCATAACGACAAAACATCATAGGCATATTATTCACCCAACTGCAACATATTTAGATTTTCAGAATTATCCACCAGTTACAAAAATGCAATCAAACACATCACCACGAAATAACACTGGAAATCTTCCAATCATGTTATAACAACAGATATACAATGCAACGACTCTATGCATGTGGTACCAATTCATCATGGGATTAATCCATCTAACCGATCCAACCAACACCGAGATACGGCCCTGCCGAGCACTAATTCCACACAATGGGAATTAGTCTCCACTGATCCAAACAACACTGGAATTTAGTCACCAAAAATGATTATGAATGCATACAAAAGATATAACATACTCAACATCACACCGATTACGATGAATAAAATCATCTCAATATAACTCACCGATATCAACACCGAACTCAGTATGTTCATGTTTCAGCATCATTCAATAATCAAGTCATACAGAATCACAACAATCACAACAATCACGAAATTAATATCACAACCATGTTCTCACAACATCACCACATCTATTACATTTATCAAAACACACACCCGATATACAAATGTACCATAACGAATTAAAAACAATCGGGATTTCAAAATAAAATCGAGTCACTGTCCGCCTCACCATTTTATCATATAAAATATTTAATTATCTTTACTACGCTTAAAACGGATACACAGTTTTAATGATATGAATTTTAGAAAATAAAGTATTTTTCAAAAATCTTCAGTGGTAACCGGTTACCTAAATGATGTAACCGGTTACATCACTGGCAGAAACTATTTTTTTCAAAAACGTACAGTGGTAACCGGTTACCTAAATGATGTAACCGGTTACATCGTTACAAAATGCAATTCTTTGCCTGCGAACAGACCATGTAATCGGTTACCACCCTGATGTAATCGGTTACATGACTGCTGTAGCAGAAAAATCCCCTTTTTACAGCACTTCCTTTTTCCCAATTCAAACCCAAATCGTACCAAACTCAATACATCACCAAAACAGAACCAATCCACACCTTTTAACACATTTCTAACATACTTAGGGGTTCTTTAACATCAAACATGTTCCATAATCATTCCAATTCACCAATTTCATCCAATCTACACCATTTACCCCAAAACCTAACATATATTCAATTGAGACAAACAACATACAAATTCAATCCTATCATCATTAAACTGATAATATAGGCTAAAAGGATTAATCACCCCTTATCTTAGCCAAATTCTTTTGAATTCTCTTCTCTTCTTCCTCTTGCTCTTTCACGTTCTCTTGTTCTCCTCTTCTTCTCTTTCCTTTCTATTTTCCTTCTTTTTCCCAATTTCCTTATTTTATGAAAATAGAATTCGACTTAGTAAAAGGCCTAATAATTAACACCTTCCTTTTTACTAATTGTCACACCGGCCCAATTACTATTTTTTCATAATTTCTCCAATAATTCACTAAAATGCCAATTAATCCAAATAAATAATTTAAATTCCAATTAAATTAAGGGTTAATAGTCATTTGCCCCCTGCAATAGTAGCGATATTCGGTTTACCCCCCCTTTTAAAAAAAAATTTTGTTTTCCCCCCCTATAATATTAAAATTGTAAGTCTTTTGCCCCCTAAGAGGGAAAATTACCCCCCTGTAAAATATATTTTTTGATTTTACTCCCTGGTTTTTACACGTTTAGGGGGTACCCAAATATTACAGGGGGGTAAAACAATTTTTTTTTAAAAGGGGGGTAAACCGAATATCGCTACTATTACAGGGGGGCAAATGACTATTAACCCTTAAATTAAATAATGGAAATTATAGTGTGTTACATTCACCGCTTATGTTTCCAAAAAGGATCAAAGCCACCCGATTTTGTTTCCACACAAGGATCAAAGCATCCATGAATGCATGTACAATCATCACAAAACATATGCAATTAAGATCATCCATACAATCTTAACATACCTCATACAACAATAATCCACCCAATGAATTATTTACCAATTGTAAAAAAACATACTTATCATATAACAATCACAACAATGCACAACAATTAGCATATATTCATTCACACTCATCATGAATATCATATCACATAACATATCCACTAATGTTATCTACAATTCATCAATCCATAACGCATACATACATAACACATACATTCATCAAGTTCCAACCATTCTAATCCTATCATATAGATAATCACATTAGCTTCCTAACGCTTCGAACAACACATGAAACAGAGTTACATATCAAAAATTACGGTCTTTACAAAATCTGCCAAAAATTGGATAACTTGCGGGTTCGTTCGCGCCGACCCTTGTGTCGACTCATCCTGAGCCTCCAACAAGTCATGAGTCAACTCATGACCTACAATGGTCGACCGTTCGCATGAAAACACAGATTCTCACCCTCACGGGTCAGCATAGGCCGACCATGCCTTTTGTAGCGGTCGACTCATGTTGCGTAAAAACCCAAAAATCACCATTTTTCTTCCCTATTCACCTCATACAACACCCATTAACCCATATACAATCTATGCATCAATTGAAAACAAATATATCATTAATTTATCAAATAACATCCATTTACTACCATCTAACATGATTCAAAATAATCATTTCATGGATTCTACACAAACCCTAACATTTTGAAATTATGAGAAATTGAAGAGATGAACAACCTAAGCATACAACTACCCATTACTTACATATATACCCACAATAATGAGGATTCTCCCCCTTACCTTTGGTTCAATCTTCCTCTTCTAGATTTTGCCTCTTTCCCCTCTTCTCTTCATTTCTTCTTCTCTTCTCTTATTTTCACAAAATGACACTTCTAACTCTATTCTCATAAAACCCTTACTATCTCTAATTGTCTCATTGGACTTAACCCACTCATATTCTTCTATTTCTAATATTTAGGCCCAATTAGTTATATTTCTCTAATAACATAATTAACCCAAATAGCACAAATACACTCATAGTTAAATAATTTAAATAATTATTATACCACATAATAATTAAATAAATAAATAATTAATAAAACACCAAATAAAATAATTAATTATAATACTAATAAAATCGGGATGTTACATATCATACATGCACCACAACAACATGTATTCATGTTTCAACAACACCACAATCAAACTCATACAAATCGTATAAGATTTCTCATAGTTACATACACATATCATCATCATGTAATACAATGCAACCTCGATTCAACTCATGCTTGTCACGGTCCCCACTCTGAACCGGACTTACAACTCAACTTTATATGCATGCGGTATCGAATTAACATTTGGTTCTTCATATGAATAGATTTCCAATCAACTGCAAACCCCGAGCCCCTCACCGAGATCCAATCCCTAACACCCAGCTTTGGATAAGTCACAAAGTCCCACGCCGAACTTGTGGACTCACCTCTTTCACAACAACAACAACATATGATGCATGTCATACAAGTCAATGCAACTCTACAACAAATACAATGTTTTAGGTCCACACCGACCATAAATAACATGCATTCATTGGCAGTAACATAATTATCCCGCACCAGATTATTATTCAACAGTCACAAACAGCAACAAAAAACTATGTCAGAGTCATCATCATTTATCATGCTCATACAACAACGTATAATTATCCCAACTCATAATCGCTCAACACAACATTTTTTAGTGTAAGTAAGGCATATGATAATTCTCCTCAATTAAATTATTATCTCACACATGCATCAACATAATAACATCAAACACATAAAACGGTATCAATCTGAACCGTATAATTCCTGCACAACAAAACAAGGTAGTTTCCGCACTAAAAATACACGTCTCGACTCAAATATATTATCAATACATGAATATCACACAATATGCAATCATGTTAGCTCACTATAACATCAACTCATTATTACTAAAAACACAACGGTTCGTAAGACAACTCATATATGTCATCACAAAAATACCTATAGGGGTCGCATAACTACATATCAATTATTTCACTAAGCACTACCATGAGATAGTATTACTAGCTTTCCATCGCTTCAAATGACATTCCATTCGGACTTACGGATAAAAAATTATGGCCAAAATCGCCAAAATGACCATTTTTTAAATTCTGCCCAGCATGCGTCGATCTTTAGGGAGCATGCATTGACCAATGAGACTTATGCATCGACCTATGTGTCGACCCAAAAAAAAAAGTCTGATTTTGCAAACCACTCACTATGCATTGACCTATGCGACGTATGTGTCAATGCAAAAGGGAAAGAATGTAAACCTCCGATCTCAGAATTCGACGTACTACAATTATAAAATGATTAAAACAACAATTTAACACTTACAATTATTAATTTTCTCAAAATCATACTAATCCCAAAGCTTCTACCTTCAACAATGGTGGAAAATAATACAATTTCAAAATAGTAAAATCTGTTATTTTAAAACCTCACTCAAACACATTCCTAACATGTCAAAACAACTTATATCGAAAATTTAACATTATGGGTCAATTACCTACTGCTATTACCTCTAAAAACTCCCAATTAACTCATGATTTCACCAATTAACACAACATAAACAAGAACATCACATATAACCATGTTCATCATCTCCAATTTATCATTAACACAACATATCCACAAGAATAGCATCGACACGGCTTCACCTATTAATTTTTTGGAACCATCATCAAGAAGACATAATCCATAATCAATAATCATCAACATCATCAATTTTCATAAATCACATACAAAACTATTAAAACCCAACAATGGAGAAACATAAACCCTATTGAAGGTTAAGGGAAACCTCTCTACCCTTTCATGATTTAAGCAGCCTTAGATGAATAATCTCCCCTTACCTTGTGATTCCAACATAAGCAAGTAATCTTCATGGGGTCTCCTTCATCAAGCCCTAACTAGATTCTCTCTCTCTCTCTCTCTCTCTCTCTCTCTCTCTCTCTCTCTCTCTCTCTCTCTCTCTCTCTCTCTCTCTCTCTCTCTCTCTCTCTCTCTCTCTCTCTCCTTTTGCCTCTTTCTATTTTTCTCAATAGTCCTACCTAATGACGAAATCCTTTCCATCAACTCCCTTTTAAAATAAAACCTAATTCCCTCGTTAGAATATTCCTACCTTATCCCTCACCTTTTTTCCCTATAATTCTCACCTTGTACTCAATATCTCTATAAACTCCTATTTTTATTTTTTATTTTATTATTTTATTTAATTAAGAAAACTAAACCATTATTTTAAGGGTTAATTATGCCAGGGTCCCTGTAAAAACGCGACCCTGCATTTTTAGTCCCTGTAAAAAATTTCTTCAAATAATGGTCCCCATAATTCTGACGTCAGCATAAATGGTCCTATCCGTTAGTTTCCTCTAACGGTGGATTATGTGGATGGCCACGTAGGTATTGTTTATGTTTTTATTTTCGTTCTTAAACATCCCATATACTTTTATATCATCTGCAGCTCGAAATCCCCAAATGAAACCCTAATATTGTTCTCCACCTTTCTCCATCTTTCTCCATATTTCTTCTCCATCTTTCTTCTCCATCGTTTTATCTGCGCCCCAGGTAATAGGTATGGCCTCTTCTGCTAGTAGAAGCAAAATAGGTTCATATCAATTAGTTTCAAATCGTAGATGGAAGGTATGTGCTTGTAATATGCGTATGGTTTCTTATCGTTGCAAAAATGGTCGCAATCGAGGGAGGCTCTTCTGGAGATGTCCGTTGTGGCAAAATGATGAAACGTGCAATCTATTTGAATGGGATGATGAAATAGGGTCAGGACATGATGCAATCGAGGCTGATGAAGAATGGACAAATGATGCAACAAAGATTAGGGAGATGCAAACTTTTGGGACCTTGAAAGAGTTATATGAGCAAGAAGTGAAGAAAAACATGGAAATGGAGATGAAGCTTGGGTCAGATGGATTATGTGGAAAGATGAAGACAATTTGCCTCATTGTATCATTGATGATCAATTTGTACTTGATTGTTATTTATAAATGTTAGAAGGATTTAGATTAAGGTTAAGCAAAACATGTAGGTTGTAATATGTAATGTTTAACAGAAGTTTATTATGAATTGAATGGATTGTGTTTATTAATGTTTGTGTTGAGTACTAAGATTTGAGTTTAATAATGTTTGTTATACAATTGCTTAAGCTCCGACTTGTATATAATTGCTATAATTGACTTGTATATAATTGACTTGTAATAAGCTATAATTGACTTAATGTAATAAGCTATAATTGAATTGTATACAATTTCTTAAGCTCTGACTTGAATAACTTTGATAGACATAAGTAGGCATAGCCTTACATTCATATAATTAGTATACCTTCAAAAAGGTACATCAGTACACTACAAAATATGTTTCCAACACAACAGTACATTAAATAAGGTTCCAACCCATAAACATAAACTACATCAGTACATTAAAGAAAGTAAAAAGATGGTTCCAAAACATTGATTACAAAAAAGGTTGCAAATACATCATCAAACACTTGTTTCAGTGAGTCAATCCTTTGTAAGTGTCATCCCATTTCTTTGTCTTAATTGCATGACAAGTTGAATCCTCACTTGCATCACCTTCATCAGGGATCACCAAAGGGTCATCTGATCTTTTTCCAGGTCCTATAACATCCCTTGCCTTCAGGCTCCTCAGCCGGTCACTTTGCCTTTTTGGTACCTGCATACCAGTGTTACTTTTTCTGGGCTTGGTTTGAACTTCTTTTGCTTTCTCTTTAATTGGCCTTGTCTGGATTTTGGCCCTTTTAGGAGCTTGACCAAAGAAAATTCTTGGTCCAGACCTAGGCTTAGCAGCAACCTGAGCACTGTCCTGCTCAACTGGTGCACTGTCTTTTTCTTTCTCATTGGTTTCAGGTTCAGGCTCAACTAGTGTAGTGTCCTGCTCCACTGGTGCATTGTCTTTTTCTTTCTCATTGGTATCATGTTCAGGCTCAACTGGTGTAGTGTCCTGCTCCACTAGTGCATTGGCTTTTTCATTCACATTAGGTTCTTGTTCAGGCTCAACTATTATAGTGTCCACACACAAAGGCTGAATGTTTAGTATGTCTTCCCAATCCAGCAAGGCCTCAATTGTGGAAGCATCCCATTCAGCAAACTTATCAATAGGTGGAGACTTGGTCCCACTTGGTCCAGCTCCATTAGATGTTGGTTCTTTTGGTTTCTTTGCCTTGACCTTCTTGGGCTGAAACAAACAAATCAAAGTATTCAAATATCAAATAACACATCTTCAATTCAAATATAAAATAACACATCTTCAATTCCAATATCAAATAACACACATACCTTTTTCTTAGATGCATTAGTAGCTAGGTGAGTTTGACTGGCCTGTGTGGGCACATCTTCAGCATGTGGAACATCTTCAGCAGCTGGAACATCTTCAGCATTTTGACTGGCCTGTGTGGGCATGTCTACAACAACAATTTGGGCATTTTTTTGCAGGTCCTCTTATTGCGGCCTAACTGAAAACAAACCTTGCATTTATGACTAGTATTGGTCCTTTGCCACTTATTCTGGTTAGCTTCATCAGGCTCTCTCCTACGTAGCTTCTTTGGCCTACCAGCACCATGTTTATAGAGTGGTGGAAACATGTCTGGATTGTTTGTTCTGGGCCATTTATTATGCCCATTCAATGGGGTGATTATTTCACTGTAGCATGCCTCATATGTGCTCTTATGGTAACACTTGTTTACATATGACACATGATCATCCACCTTCCTATATATTGCTGCCACTGCATGTCTGCATGGTATACCAACAAGATCCCAAAAATTGCAACTACAAGTATGTTTTTCTAGGTGAACAACATAAATCTCACTAAAAAGTACATGTGTAACTTGAAAAGATAATCTACCAGCATATGTGGCTAACCAACTTGAACTCTTCTCAATCTCTCTATCTAGCCTTTTCAATGGTTTGGACATTATTTGTTCCTTATATCCTTCCACTTTTTCTCTAAGGGTTGCAAACCTACCCATCATATAATTCCTAATCCACTCTAGCATTGTAATTATTGGCTTGTCCCTTTGAAGTAATATGATGGCATTAAAAGACTCACTAAATTGTTCATCAAGACATCACATTTTGAGAAAAAGGGGAAAGCATGCTTACACCATTTGTTCTTGGGAATTGCCTCTAACCATTCATAAGCTTCCAATTTTGCCTCCTTGATCATTAGCATCTTTGCTTCATGTGCCTCAAAATAGGTAGCCTTAGCAGCTGCCATCATCAAATCTCTGAACAATGTACCTCCTCCAAACCTTTTTTTGAAGTTTGCATATAGGTGTCTCAAACAGAATTTGTGTTCATAAGATGGGTACTCTTCTTCAAATACTTGCACCAGGCCCTGCATAAAACATCATATAAATGGTTATATAATGTTAGTCAATCAAAGTAAGTATATAATATGTAAGTCAATAATAATACCTTTTGTTGATCAGATATGAAACACCATCTGCCATCTCCAATGTCCTCTATTAGTAACTTCATAAACCAACTCCATGTGTCTTTTGTCTCACTCTCAACTACAGCAAAAGCAACTGGAAGATACTGATCATTAGGATCTCTTCCCACAGCAATCAACATAATTCCACCATACCTATGTTTCAAATGGCATCCATCCAAGCCAATAAAGGGCCTACATGTTTTTGTCAAAGCTTTCTTGGTCCCATCAAAGCAAAGATAACACCTTTCAAATCTTGGTCTCAAACCTGGAGCTAGAGCAGCTGTGTTGATTTTGAAAGTATTGCTTGCTGAAGCCCTCTTCAATTCAGCACCATAAGACCACAACATGCTAAATTGCTTACTTGAATCACCCTCAACTATTTGTCTAGCAATTTGTCTAGCCTTAAAGGCCCTGCATCCTGGAATTTCTGTGGAATACCTTGATCTAATATCTGCCACTACCTCATTTAGTTTCATCTTACTAATGTTCTTAAGCCCATCAACAATAACCTTAGCAACCCATTCAGCCTTAGCACTTTTGTTAAAAAATTGTCTTCCACACTTGTGTTTATCAAAGAGTGTTTTAATCCTAAAAGTTGCAGTAGATAACACTCTACTACACAAAATTTTGTAGTTACATTTTTTATTATCCTTGCAAACCACTCTACATCTATTTGAGTCATTTTTCTCAAACTTGATGTCCCTACCATTTAACACATTATGCTCAAGTATTGTATCCTTAAATTGTCTCAAGGAACGAAACTCCATTCCTACTTTGAACACATATTCTTTGCCCAACTTATCTTCTTCATTGAACCTTATAACACAAGGCCTCTCATCAGAACTATCATCTTCAGCTCCACTGTCCAACTCATCAGTCATGTATTCGTCTTCAATGACATGTTGCTTACCCAATTCTTCTGTTACAAAAACCTTCGCACATTGCCTACTTGACCCACAAGGCACATTTTGTTTTGTAGGCTCAGCATCTACACCAATCATCTCCTCTTCAAAATCCTTCATCATTTCCTCCTCACTATCATCAAAATGGACATCCCTAACTGACTCATCACTTGATTCATCATCCAGTACACCATTTCCCTTCCACTTAATCATATCCATAAAGGAACTCACCCCACCCTCAGGTTTTGGCTCACAGTATATCTCAACGTTACATTTCTTATCAAACACTATGGCTGATAATTCAACAACATCTGCATCATCTCTAAATGCTAGTAAATCTACATCAAAATTTCCATTCTCGGGTTTCCACCACATCTTAACCTTTGTATCATCAAAATCAGGCTTTATGGTTTTCACTAAGTCACAGGCTTCAAAAAATGACCAATAATCTGTGTGTTGGTTGCTGAATCCAAGTACATACCCACCCTCATACCTAATGTCTTGGTCTTTTACAAAACACCCTTTAATATAAAACACAACATTGAACCTAGACATGTTCCTGTTGAATACCATTTAAAAAGAAAACCTAGGTTAACAAACATCTACAACAGTTTTCGGTTTCACTATAGCAGTAAAGATGAAACCCTAACATACTTGTCATACCCCAAATTTGTCCTACCCCTTTACTTTCATCTGGCTTAGGCTTTTTCATTCATGTGCATATCTCCATTAGGACATTAACATGACCCATTCATTCATTAATCAATAAATTTGGCTTTCGATCAAGGATCTTGGAAAATATGGTTTCTACTTCTCTCCGGCTTGATTCATCCGTTCAATCTTTGGGCATTAGATTGTTGAATTAAGAGGTTCAATTGAGGATTTTAGGAGCTAGGGTTTTGTTCCCTCTCAAGCATCTCGAGTTACTTTTTCTTCAGCAATGTGCACCTAAGGCAAAAGGATTGAGGTTTCTCATTCATCATGATTGGACTTATTGACATTCATCAACTGAGGTTATTTTGTTTAAAGTCTAATGTTATCTGAGGCTTATGAAGTGAGTAATAAGTCATGCTACAAGGCATATGAAACGGGATTTTCTCTATGGTTCGAAGCATGCCCTTCGGTTCAATTCTCATGACCAATAATGCAAGTTTCTTCATCAAAAGTTTGGGTGGGGGATTCATTAAAAATTGATTTGAAGCTTGTGAGGCATTAACACATCATCATTTTGATTCAAGTGTAAAGTGTTCAAGTTATAAATATCATCCCTTTTTCTTCATTCAAGGCATCCAATTCCATTGATTGGGCACCATTTTTCATTCAAGAAACTACTTGGTAGTATCCATACATTCCAAGGAAAAACCACACTTCGGTAGCATACATTCATAACAATTACATCATTACACCAGCATGCATACACAAAATTCCATCACAAAGTCGAGACTCGAATTCTATTACATGTTTCATCACTAAGCTACATTAAACAAAAGGCTAAACTATATTTCATCACCATTACATAGAAATTACAAAAAAGGTCTTGGCTTCATCTTCATCCTTCACGGCAAGTCATGCTTCGTCAACGAAGATGGCTCAATGCTTATAATACGCCGACACCAAGTTCATAACGGGATCGCAACTCACTTTTGAAGTTAATTTGAACGCTGATCCACGCTTCACCGTTTTCGTACATGCCAAACTACCACCCGAACTTGCCGCCTCCGTCATACCATACCCTGCATTCATACATACATGATTACAATCAAAACTGACAGTCCAAATCAGTTTCCAGGACCTACGCAAACAATTCATTTAACCAGCCTACATTCAAACAATTAATACGATTCAGCATTCAGTTCAGTCATAATACATTCAAAGCAAAACCAACTTACAAATCCTAACTACCGCTTTGCAACTGACCCTTGACAGCATTCAAAAGAAAAATACTGCATCCTTCAAACCAAGACCTGCATAATCCAGAAGAAAACCATTTCCAAAAATTGTCAAAACCAATAATATAAAACCACTCCACATCCAAACATTCAACTTCTAACAATTCAGCCCTTCAAAACTATCAGTCAGCATACACAAACACTCAATAACAGTTACAGAAAACCTAACTAACATCCCTAACTAGCAGATAACAAAAATCAGTTCATAACTACCCAAGCAATCCAATAACTAACTCAGTTTCAATAACTAACTTCCAAAAAACAGTTACAAGCCTAACCGAATCCTAACTGCATCCTAACAACTCTAACAGCAGAACTAGATAACAGAAGAAGAGAATCAGAACTAACCTCGACTCTCTTCCTTTCACCTCTATAAATCCAAAGCAGAACCCAATTCAGAAGCTCCTCCATTTTTTTCCACATTCATCAATCTTCACAATCTCTCAATTCAATCTTCAAACCTTACATTCACCATCGATCTCTCCTCTTCATCATCACACGCAGCCTTCACCTCGAAACGCAGCGACAATAACAGAATAGTCACGCATAAGGCGGAAAGAAGAAGAAGAAAAAGCAAAGATTGAAGAATCGAAGAATTCACCTGAGACTTCCATTGCGTTCGAGAGCGCTTATTCCGCCAATTGATTGGGGCCTCCTCGGGTTTTCTTCGATCATCATCGTCGTCAATCAGCAAGAATAACTCGTTCTCATCATCATCTTCGCGACGTCACTCTTCATCAATCACCGCTCCAATCTTCAACTCCCTCGCCGACGTCTTCACTGCATCGGCAAGTTAGCACTACAAATTCGTTAACAAACTTCAAGGATTCGTTAATCGGCACCAGCAGCAATCTTCGCAAACAAATACGTATCGAATCAGAGCGTTGGAGGGAAGGAGATTCAAGAAGCGGTTAAGACCAGAGAGATATGAACGAGAGGTGAGAAAGACTGAGAAGGAGGATAAATCCCTGTGGTAACCG
Organism: Vicia villosa; assembly: GCF_029867415.1. Taxonomy (NCBI): domain Eukaryota; kingdom Viridiplantae; phylum Streptophyta; class Magnoliopsida; order Fabales; family Fabaceae; genus Vicia; species Vicia villosa. The sequence continues at coordinate 49,664,208 of NC_081186.1, read as the reverse complement.
GAACTTTGAGACGGTGGTGCTCATCGTTTTGTTCGATCGGAGAGAGGGTTAGACCGCCGCGAGCTCGTGAGTTTGAGAGAGAGGGAGGCTACGTTTTGCACTTCAAGCGTCACAGACGGTAACCCTAATCCTCTTGTGAATTTCTTGAATGTTATTAATTGAATCAAGTTGATTAAGCGGGTTAATTGGGAAAACCTATGTGTTGTTAATTGACATTAGGGGGATTAATTGGATTTAATTGTGAATGAAAGTTGATTACTGAACTTAATAAAAATCTGAACAAAATCACCATGGATCAACACCTTGGGCCTTGTATTCACGAAATTGCTAGATCCATACCCCTAGGAGCCCATGCGCACCCCTCCTTTTTGGCATTCCACAAAATCTGAAAGAACAAAAATACAACTCTTGGCCAGGTTTTGTTTGGGCCTTGCGCCCTACTGCTATTGCACCACTCTGATTCAGTTTACACCCCCTGGCACATTAAAATTAGTAGATTTTAGTTTTTTCTTACTTAATTTTTTTAGGTGATAAAGAGGACATATAATAAAATCAATAAAACTTGTTATGTCTTTAGGCCATTTTTAGATTTAATTTTAGCATTTAATTTCCCCATAAAAATGCCATAAAAATAGTAGAATTGTTTAGGTTGATTTTGACATATAATTTCCTTCATAAAAATTCATAAAAGTAGTAGTATTTTTAGACTAATTTTGTACTAACACTTGAATTGCTTCTCTTATGCTTTTTTATCATTTTCATGCTATTTGTGTATAATTGTTGTGTGATTTTGTTACTTGTTTTTGGCCATATTTTTGGCCTATTTTGTTAATACCTTTTTAATGCTTCTTTTAGAATCTATCACATGTTAACATTAGGATTTAAACTAGTATAGACAACTTAGATTAGAATTTAGGATTAGTTCCCTATTGCATTCTTTTTCCTTTTCAACTTTTAAAATGCTTAATAAAAGGAAGATGCGAATCACATTAAGAAAGTGATAGAGAAATGAATGGGATTCATTCCCTAATCTGTTTCTCAATCACTTAGTGGCATAGAAACGAGTGGGATTCATTCCCTAATCTGTTTCTCATTCACTACTTAATGGGAGAGAAACGAGTGAGATTCATTCTCTAATCTGCTTCTCAAACATTACATAATGGGATGGAAGTGAGTGGGATTCATTCCCTAATCTGCTTCTCGATCATTATACATTTTATGTGATTCGAATCGTGAAGTAAACTCCCTTAAAAAATACACAACCAAAAACACTTTAAAACATCTAATAATGGTTCAGACTAAAGCAAAGTAGAGAAAGTGGTGAGTGGCCCGGTATTGGGAACTGTTCATCACTCATCTACCCTAAAAGACACAAACCAATCATTTCTTTTTCTTTTGCCTCGTTGGCGCCTAAGGGCAATGTCATTTCCGTTCGTACGCATCGTAGGTCTTCCCTTATGCAAGAACGTGAACGTTGACTCCGCCCAATTAAAAAACACAAAAACAAACAAAAAATCATGAGCCGAGCTACGGTAACTCTGATTCCTGAAAAGGATACGTAGGCAGCGGGGTAGGGCCCGTGCGAGTACAATTCTTTATTTTCCCTACGTTTTGCATTCATTTCGCATTTAGACATAGACATAGTTTTACACCCTTTAGATAGAAACAAACATAGGTGGATACCATCGAGTACGATGGGCGCGAGGGGTGCTAATACCTTCCCCTTGCGTAACCGACTCCCGTACCTTGATTCTCTGGTCGCAAGACCCTGTTCCTTCCTTTGTTAGGTTTTCTGATATTCCTTTCCCTTATGGGATAAATATATTGGTGGCGACTCTGTTCATTTTTCGCGAGCGTGCGACAGCTGGCGACTCTGCTGGGGATGTTGCTAGACCTGTTGCTGGTCCATCCTTAGTGAGTCGATCCTAGCCTGCGTTTGTTTGTTTATTTACTGGGTGTTTATTTGTTTTTATGTCTATACCTTGTATATATGTTTGCATGTTTATTTTTCTGCTTGCATATCATGTTTATTTCTGTTTGCACATCATGCATATGGATTATATTTTGTGTTCCTTGGGGTCTTCTGCTCTGTTTTGCAGGTTGGGTGGGATGTTCTATGAGGTAAAAGGCCCAATACCCAGGCCAGAGTGACACATAGGATACCTAGGATAGAGTGGATAGTCATGACGCCAACAGAATGTCAGGTTCTGTTGATTGCGATCATGAGACCCACGACCAGTCGAGGTTCGAATGAAATACCATTGTTGGCATGTATTTGCGACAATGATGGTGTTTCAGGAGAACTGATAACGCTGGAAGCCATTGACCTACCTTGACCTAGATTCACCTGTGAGTGGGGTGGGATATGCATGACAGGTACCGTTGGTGACTATTCTGTTCTGTTGGTGACTATTGGTTTTCCTGGTATTCAAAAAGGTGTCGGACCTTTGATCCTGTGACATTTGACCTGTATCAGTTATTCAGAGGATTGTACAGTGGTTACTAAGATTATATGGACCGTGGATCCCATGCTTTTGCATTGCATAACATCATTGCTTTGTCCGCTCCATTTACGAAAGATCCTAAAGTCTATTTCCAAAAAAGGAGAAAAGAAAAGAAAAGAAAAGATATGTAAAAGAAAAGGAAATAGAAAAGCAAAAAAGAAAAGAAAAGATATTCTATACAAAAAAAAAAAGAGAAAAAAAAAAGAAAGAAAGAAAATGAAAGATTGTGAAAAGACTTTAGGATCTCTCATAAATGAAACATGCATTCATATTATCATGCATTTCATAGTTCTATCAGAAGCTTATTGGGGTCCTTTTCAATCCAGATTTCTGCTTCATCAACAAATTTGACTTCCCTACATCCGTATCATACAAGGATTAATCAGAGGATAATCATGGACCGTCTTGAACAAAATCAGGTTGAACTTCGTAAGGATGTGGATACTATGGGGGAAAGGATGACCCAACTCTTGGAGACTCTCCATGCTGTTGTTCAAGGGCAAGAAGAGCTAAGACAAAGTGTTGCTAAGTTGGCTAATGGTACTCCGACCACAGTTGCTAATGGGGGGTCAAAACCTGTGCTCGTGGAAATTCCTAATAAGGAGGATTCACATCATGAGAACGATTCTGAATTTGAAGCTTTCAAGTTCCCGATCGAGGAAAATGAGAGAAAATTCCATCTCCTGGAAGAAAGATTGAAAGCGTTAGAAGGTCGAAGCTCCTCCGGTTTAAATGCTATTGATTTGTGCCTAGTTCCTGATATCAAGATTCCTGCTAAATTCAAAGTCCCCAGTTTTGAGAAATACAAGGGTATTACTTGTCCGATGAGTCACATCAAGGCATTCTGCAACAAGATGGCACCGTATGCAGAAAATGACAAGCTTCTAATGCACTTCTTTCAGGATAGCCTCAGTGGGGCATCCCTTGAATGGTATACACGACTTGAACGAACCCATGTCCGCACATGGGATGAACTAGCAGAGGCTTTTCTAAAGCATTACAAGTATAATAGTGACATGGCTCCTACTAGACTACAACTCCAAAGTTCAACTCAGAAAGTTGATGAATCTTTTAAAGAGTATGCACAAAGGTGGAGAGAATTAGCTTCCAGAGTCCAACCTCCGCTTTTGGAACGAGAGCTTGTAGACATGTTCATGAATACTTTGAAAGATCCTTATCTGAACATGATGGTTGGATGTGCTTCCTCTGAATTTTCAAATTTGGTTGTCGTAGGAGAACGAATTGAAAACGCCTTAAAGATGGGTAAAATCCAGGATATTGCTAATGTTTCCGAACTCACAGAAGAAGAGAAAAGTGAAATAAATGCAGTTTCTGAGATCGCAGAAGAGGAAATCCCTGCTTATCCTCAGGTTCAGGTTCCTAACTATCAGATGGTACTAGTTTCTCCTGGCCAATATATTCCACAAGCCTTTGCCACCACTATCAATCAACAACCCCAGATGGTCCAACAACAACCGGTTCAGTATCTGCCACAAAAGCAATGTGCTCCACATCAACAAGGTCATCCGAATCAACGCCAACCTAGAAGTAATTTAGAACGAAGAAATGCTCCTTTGGACCAGATTCCTATGACATACACTAAACTTCTTCCATATCTAGTTCAAAGCTCATTGGTGGTTCCCAAATCTCTAAAGCCTCCACCACAACCGTTTCCACCTGGGTATGATCCTAATGTGCAATGTGGATATCACGCTGGATCAATGGGGCACTCAACTGAGGACTGCAATGCTTTCAAAGCCAAAGTACAACAGTTGATTGATGGGAGGCATATAATCCTTCAAGAAGGAAACATATGGGTGAATGGAATTCCTTTGCTCGAATAAATGCCTAGATTTCAGAAAGTCTCCAGAATCAACAAATTCTTTCCTCACAACATATAGCTTTTCTAAGTTTGACGGCCATGCAAGGTTCCTCCATGTTTGATGGTGATTACCACTCTAGCAACTATGCTTGGGGCTCCCGCACGAGGGATAAGCAAGACGTACTCTTATCTTGAGCATTGCATCACTCGCATTGCTCGAATCCCTAAAGTAAGGCAAAAGTTTACAACTCTTGGGTGACTTCGTCGGAGTTTTCTTTTGAAGTAATCTGAAGTGTTCGTAAGGAGCTGCAAAAAGTATTCAAGATCAACAAGTCCAGACGGAGTCAAGCCTCCTCAACTATGGCAATCATCAATTCATTTTTGCATTTCATTTGTAATTTTCCTTGTTTTGTTAAATGTTTCTTCCATGTAAAACCTGTTTGTTTTTAATGAAAATAAAAATACATTGCATATGCTAGTTTCGAATCAATCCATTCGTGTTCACTCACATATTTCTGTCTATCAATATCAAACTCTGGTTTAAGCAAAAAATATCAAAAGGAGAATGATGAAAAAATAATAATTGCAAAAAATCTTTAATCATGTGCTTTTGAATAAAACTCCGCTGAGGATGTACAGGCATTGTTTCAAATCCCCAAACACTGGAGATATAAGGGAGATAGACCATCGTTAACCCCTTTGAGCCTTGAAGTAGGAGTTTCTTTTCTATACAAAAAAAAAACCCTCACATTTAACCCAGGGGCAGGGTAGCGTTCAATTAACCTGATCGAGCAATCAAAATTCATCAAGAGTTTGCATCCAAGGATACAACAATGGTTATCCTTCAAAAGGTTTAGAAAAGTCGATACCACAATGGTAATCCCTCATCAATCAAAGAATGAGGCAGTCACAATCACCTCCCGCAAATCAAAGATTCAGGATCACAGACTTGTTCAAAAAAAAGGAAAGAAAGCCCGCTAAGTCAACAACTTGAAAACAAGTGACTTAGGCAAAAATTAGGGCATCCCGCTGGACTCCAAAATAAAATTCAAAAGAATTTGTCCAGGCAAAAGTTAGGGATACAAAAAGCAAAGCAAAAGCGAAAAGCAAGGATTATAAAATAAAGATCCTCATCAAAAGAACAAAGTCGTGTGGTCAGGCACCAAAAAAGAAAGTGAGTGACTGCCATGTCCGAGAAGACTTCATTGATTCCTCAATCATCTCAAACTCCTCTTGAAGGATGAACGCTCGTATCAGGTTAAGTTGAACTTAGGACTGAAGAACATCGCGAAGAATGGGTGGGTTAGGTTAGACTTTGAGCCTTAAATCCTTTCTTTTTAAAACCGTGAACCAGGCCACGTTACAACCCTTAAAAGACCTAATTGAAGCAGGGTTTATTTCAAAAGCAATTTATGTAAAACTGACTCCTAGATGTGTGCTTACCATTCATGTTGGTATCGATATGACAAATAATTCAAACACTGAATGTCACAACTTTGTTTTAATAACTTTGATTTCGAAGCTAGCATAAGCATTGCATTAGGATCGTCATCTTCAAAACAAATATCTTTTACTTGTGAATAAACACTTGACATCAAGGAAGATCAAACAATGAACAACTGCAGAAAAAGTTGATCGATTCCATGAGCCATTCACTTCAAAGGCTGATTACTCCAAAGGGCGAGTTGTGTGAAGACTCTGTCAACTGAGGCATCCATTCAAGTTTCCATCAATCTGGGGCAATCAAGTCGAGGAATCTCTCTTGGGGTCAATTAATCTGGGGCAATTACGTCGAGATTTGACAAATCTCTCCAAGGATTCTCTGGGGCAAATTCCTTCGTAGTCCACGAATCTTGGGGCACAATCTTCTGAGTTGTATTGCTCCCCCCGATCATAGGAGTTTATTTCTCCTGGAACTTCGGTCTCTCCCCAAGCACATGAGTTTATTTCTCACGGGAGTTGTTCCATTCCCAACTTGGTCCCCTTGTCTGAATTTCTCATCCTCAACATGGTGAATCGAGGGAATCTCCTCAAACTCACCATCCCCAAGCAGTTCAAGGTGTAGGGAAAGTCAAATGAAGTCACTTCCTCCCCAACAAAGCTACATTCCAATCCTCAATGCGGTTGCTAAAGATCTTTGGTACTGTAGGGTTTCCAATACCGATTCATATTGGTATCTCAAGACAACAAGCAAGGGACTCCAATAATCATGCTTCTCTATCACTCTAATGCCTTTATTTGGCACTCTGCATATAGTTTCCATTGCATATAACATTGCATCCTCAAAAGCGTAGCATATCCATCAAAATGGAGCATTACGCCATAGAAAATTCAAACATGCATACAAGGCATAAGCCAGATAATACAAATCAACACTCAATCAAGACGATGACACATCCCCACAGAAAAAGTTGTCCTTACAAACTCCGATTGATATCTGCTACTACATCACAAATCTCCTCAAACCCCAGTTCCCGTCCTGGTAATCAGTCCTCAAAGCCCAGTTCTCGCCCTGGCAAACTTTCTTCAAAGTCCAATTCCCGCCTTGGCAAACCTTTTTCAAAGTCCAGTTCTCGCCCTGGCAAACTTTCTTCAAAGTCCAATTCCCGCCTTGGCAAACCTTCTTCAAAGCCCAATTCTCGCCTTGGCAAACCTTTTTTCAAAGCCCAGTTCTCGCCCTGGCAAACTTTTTCAAAGTCCAGTCCTCGCCCTGGCAAACTTTTGCAAAGTCCAGTTCTCGCCCTGGCATACTTTTTCAAAGTCCAGTTCTTGCCCTGGCAAATCACTTCCATCATTTTCAGTCCTCGTCTGATATCTTGTGGTGAAGTCAGTTCTCGCCTGACAACCACCATTCATCCATATTTTCTTACCGTAAAACCAATTCCCAATCCCCAGCAAGTCATTATTCTCTTTCCCCATTCGACCATTATTCACTGTAAATATCTCCACCAGAAAAAACAAAAGAATCTATTTCCCCAGCAGATATCAAAATACAAAAATAAAGGCAACATTTACACCATCTTCTCTTTAGGACAAATTTATGGTACTTTAATATTTAATCCTCTTCTACCTCGGATGTTCGAAAGGCTAACGCCAATCTCACCTTCAGGTTTAAGATGATTAAATAGGGGCAGCTGTCATACCCCAAATTTGTCCTACCCCTTTACTTTCATCTGGCTTAGGCTTTTTCATTCATGTGCATATCTCCATTAGGACATTAACATGACCCATTCATTCATTAATCAATAAATTTGGCTTTCGATCAAGGATCTTGGAAAATATGGTTTCTACTTCTCTCCGGCTTGATTCATCCGTTCAATCTTTGGGCATTAGATTGTTGAATTAAGAGGTTCAATTGAGGATTTTAGGAGCTAGGGTTTTGTTCCCTCTCAAGCATCTCGAGTTACTTTTTCTTCAGCAATGTGCACCTAAGGCAAAAGGATTGAGGTTTCTCATTCATCATGATTGGACTTATTGACATTCATCAACTGAGGTTATTTTGTTTAAAGTCTAATGTTATCTGAGGCTTATGAAGTGAGTAATAAGTCATGCTACAAGGCATATGAAACGGGATTTTCTCTATGGTTCGAAGCATGCCCTTCGGTTCAATTCTCATGACCAATAATGCAAGTTTCTTCATCAAAAGTTTGGGTGGGGGATTCATTAAAAATTGATTTGAAGCTTGTGAGGCATTAACACATCATCATTTTGATTCAAGTGT